>NW_023471830.1:0-4309 GCF_013731165.1 Rhagoletis pomonella
AAAAAACTAAAAACTAAAATAAAGGTAAATTAAAAAAGATAAAAAATAAAATTAGATCCTTAAAAATAAATTAAATTAAACAAATATCTTTTTCGTTTTGAAACAATAATTAATTTAATGAAAGTTTTCAAAAAGCCCTACGCGCAGAATTGTAGTATATGTGGGAGGTTCGGTTTTTGCTTTTCACTCTGTCTCCCTTTAGAGCGATACATTCAGTCCTGCATTTTTTTAACCGACTTCACAAAAAGGAGGAAGTTATCAGTTCATCGGATTTGTTTTTTTTTTCATGTATGTTACCGCATAACTTTGGACCACGTTAACCGATTTCGATAACACCGGCACACAAAAAAAAAAGTTTTTTGTACATCCGACATCACCTACCTAATGGCATGTATTTTGACCCACTGAACCCGAATTTTAAGTCTTCAATCTGGTAAATATGCTGAATGGCACACTATCACGTAACTTAAATTGTGCAATTTCGTCTTTGGGACCGACCACATCTTTGCAACTGTGCATTGTCGTAGTAGAAGGGCTAATTTTTTACGCCAACTGCGCTCGCGTCTGGTTCCAATCAATGTCGAATCTGTCCAAAAACTCAGAATAATATTCTGCGGTATTTGTTTTACGCTTTCCAAGGTATTCGATGTGAATAACACTACTAAGTTCCCGAGCTTAATGTCACTTTATCAGTGCCAAAACTGTGTTTGAACTTAAGCTCACTTTCTATCACTATCACTCAGGATCGTCAAAAGTATTGTAAATCAATACCACCACAGATTCACAAATTAATGATCCTTACTAATACACATATTGCTACTTTTATCCGTAAGTGCTTAAGCTCAACGAAATACCAATTTTACTTCCTTTTGCTCAAATTACTATGTACACCCCTATCCGTACTAGGGTGGCAAAAAAGAATAAAGTCGGAAGTCTTGTCCTCTCACCCCTGTTTTTTTATTTTGAAATAAAAAAATATTCAGAGGTCGCTCAATGTTTTCTTCCATAATACTGTTGTCTTCCATAATACTTCATCAAACGGAATGATTGAAACACCATTTTGAAGCAAAGCTCCACTGCTTGAGGTAAAAATAAAAAAACGTTTTGATAGGGTTGCCACCCGCTTAAAATTTTTGGGACTTTGTTACAACGCATTCAGGGAATGAAATTTAATGCCTTAAATAATTAAACTACAGCACTCTTAAACAGAAGTAATTATTCTGAAGAGGGTTGCCAACTATTTACAAATTTACATCTATATCTCTATATTTACAAAACTAAGTTGGTTAAAGCGTATGACGCCATAACTTGAGAACGGATTGTCCGACTTGAGTAGACTTTTCTTTAGTTGTGTTTGTCTCTGCCCAAGGAAAAATGTTACGGAGAGAAAACCCCGATAGGTAGCGCTGGGATCGACTTATTACTAAAAATCGTATTTATAGTCCGATTACGGTCGTATTTTATATATGTAGCGTGGAGAGCGTTGGAGTCGAGTTAGATATCTATACTATTATATATTTTAAAATCCGTTTTTTGCTGTTCTCAAAGCTCGAGAACGGCTGTACCGATTTTTTTGGAAGTTTCGCACACCTACTGCAGAATTTCCAAGGATGGTTATAGGCAAAAAAAAAAATCAAACATGGTTTGGAGATATATGAAAGCAATGGCATACTCATGGAGAGAAGTGGGACCATTTGAAAATGAAGCGTTGTGTGTGTTTCAGGAGGTCTCTGGATAGCTTCAGTTCACAATTTGACGCGCCAGGTGGAGCTGGATCAGATCTGGCTTATATTCGAAACATGTATTGGTATCGTAAATGAAAATATTTCCGTGAAAAAATTTAACCGCCAAGTGGCCCAGGAGTCGAGTTATTACTAAAAATTCGTATTTATTATGCGGATTATATTCTAGTCATATTCGGGATATGTGTTGGTAATTGTAAGAGCAATACTTTTACAAAAAGGAGCCGCCAGGGGGCGATGGAGTCGAGTTATTACTAAAAACGTCTAGTGAGAGAAATTGTCGTGAATTTCCAATTACGTCGACCTGCTGCACCACTGAACTGCCCTGTTTTCCGACTGGCCCAATGGATGTGATTTACCAATATTGTGTCATACAAACAGAGATTCTGTCAAATTCATTGAGATCGGAATAGCGGTACGAGATAGGCGCCACCTTTTTCTCTACATCGTAGAACAATCCTAGGGAACGAGAGCATTTAAGTTCTGACTTTACTTTCTCACATGCATTTTTGAACCACGCCAGTGTATATACATTAGGGTGGCCCAAAAGAGAAAAGTCGGAATCTTAAGGCTCTCACCCCTAGGATTATTCTACGTTGAAAAAAGTATACCCCTCAAAGTGCTCAAAGTTTTTCATGGATTTTTTATGCGAAAAAAAAACTTTTCGTAGAAATGGTATGGTATTCTTGAAAATCAATATTTTTCGAGCGAAAAGCTCTTGTTCACTTCAGGAGACTTCCAATAATAATACCCAATTATTTATTTACCCATTTTTAATACTATATTTTATTGGAGCATACAAATTTCGTCTTTACTTCTCATGCATTTTTGGGCCACCCTCATACACCTAAACATATATATACATTGTATGTATGTATGTATCTAACAGTGCATGTGTTTGGCTCTCATGTATATTTGTTATGTCGTTATTTCTGTGTTGCCATTATTAACTTTCTCAGAACTCATCAACGTCTCAGCAGAGCTTTATGGCGTATTTTATCTTAATAAGTAACATCACTAACTCCAGCTCCATGCAGCAGCAGAGACATTGCCGCCGGTAGAAAACTACATACGTATGTACTTTACATGGTTGGCAAAAAGCGCAGGAAAATCATACACTCAACTAAAGGCAACCAAACAGTAGAGGCCGTCTCATCACTGTCAGTGCCACCACAACACGACATGCCACAAAACGATGCGGCAATGTGGCACTCTGGTGGCAACTGCCACCACGTAGCCATTGGGCTCACTATTGTTGTTGTTCTGTTGCTTAAGCGAGAGAATGATAAACTATCCGCAGCCTTTTAAGCAGCCTCATTAATCTTCTTCAGTCGCTGCTTTTACCCGACACGTCTAATAAAGTAACGATTCCGAGATGTTGCTGCTGCTGCTGTTGCTGATGCAACTGCAGGACTGTGGCTAGCAGGTTGGCAGCTTTTTCATGCCCTTAGCTGTCTTTGTTGTATTTACTGCTACGTATTGCCTTTCATTATTGTTGTTGCCACTATTTTTCAGCGCGTTATTTTACCTGCTACATTCATGTCACTTTGTAATTTTATGACCCGTTGCTTCTGTCATTGCTGTTGCTATGCTATTATACACTTCAAATCCTCTCGCTTTTCCTTGCTGTATTTGCTTTTTTAACAGCTGTTGCTAACCCTGCTTTTGCTATTAGCTGAGTGTGTTGGCAAATTTTCTTGTTGCTGGCATTATTTCTTCTACCAGCATCAGCTAGCAGCTTTAAAGCGTTGTTGTTTTATTAAATGTTGGGTAAAATTAGGTTGATTTTTGGGAGGTCCGTGTCTTTATCTAGAATTTAAAATATTGAAAATAGCATATTTTGAAAATAGGGAGTGTCTATTGGCACTTTGCCAGTCTCGCCGGTGTCATCATTGCCACCAGTGTACCAGTGTCGGAAGTAGGGTCTTCGATTACTAAAAAAATGGCAATTTAAAAAGCCGATTCCCTATTTTGAAAGGGCACAAACCGGCTTTATTTTACACAGTTTTCAGAGAGTGATATAGACAGTGATATATAGTGATATTCGAAAAGTTAAGATTTCAAAAAAAAAACACGCCTATAGATATCAAAAAAAAAGGCTTTGTATGAAATAAAACAACCGGTTTATTCGATCAAAAATTCTGGTTTATTCGATATTCGAAAAGTTAAGATTTCAAAAAAAAAACCGCCTATGGATATAACAAAAAAAAATTTTTTTGTATGAAATAAAACAACCCGGTTTATTCGATAAAAAAATCTGGTGTATTCGATATTGTAAAAATTAAGATTTCATAAAAACCGCCTATAGATATCGGTTTGGAAAAACCGGGTTAATCGTCCTAGTCGGAGTTTTCCTCTCTGCCAGTGTCACCAGTGGCACCCATGACTAGTAACAGTGGCTGGCGAGACTCGTGACACTGACAATAAGAAGTTTTTCATTTTAAATAATTTTTCTATACTACTAAGTACATCTCTACTCCAGATCTTCGTTTGAATAAACCGTCTTAGTTTTTGCAATTCATGTTGAAAATACTTATGTATTTAAATATGTATTTGTATTTGTATAT
>NW_023471831.1:0-4309 GCF_013731165.1 Rhagoletis pomonella
TGTTTGCTTTTTGATAATTAACGCTTTCTGCGATCGACTTTGCGCGTAAGTACAATGCAAATGTTGGCATTGGTGTTGTTTGTAAATATTTGTATTTCTACTGTACTTACATGTACTACATATAAAAAAAAAAAACTTATTACAGTCTGTACATACTTGCATATGTATCCTCGTATTTGTATGTATGCACAGTTGCATATTTGCGGTTTCATAAGCATGAATGCTTTTTGTCTGTTAAATATTGCCAAGTTTTTATAAGCTTGCGATTCGTTCAGAGCATAAAAAGCTACATACAAAGATTTCGTCGTTAATATTTATTTACGGAAATGCGAAACAAATTTAATTTGAATTTTTTTCTTTAAAGACATTTTCATTTAAAAGGTATTTGCTTATTTATTTAACCGTGATTTATTTCACCAAAGATGTCATCGGTAGTTAATGGGACTTATGTGTAAAAAATGGCACATATAAAATTTCAGTTGATGATATGTAAAAGTAATTGAACTCAACTCTTTACTCAGGTAAAATCTGGATAAAGTACTAACCAAAAACTTTACGCTAGGAACACCAGATAACCGGATAGAACCAGAACACGCGGAAGGCCATTTAATGACAACCTATGCATTGTAGGGCATTACATTAAGCTTGTACAAATAAGATAACTGAATGCAGAGAGAAACCAGTCGAAATTTAGCAAATATTGTATGGAGGGTGAACTTTGAATAAAGATAAATATTCTAGACTGCCAGAAAATCCGAGGCGTGGTAAAATAATGCCGAGGAAATTGAAAACCCCATGAACGCACTTCGGAGCAGGTATACTTCAAATTTTAACCGGTTTCTTGCAGAGATTCAACCACAAGTGGACAGAGACTGGGGAGGAAGCTTTAGAAGAACATACTTCTGAAGGCGTTATTTTGCTGGAACCATACACTACACTTCGGAGAACGATTTTTTTTTGTGCTACTATGGTCGGCACGATAATTTAAAAAGTAGAGTTACTAAATCCATAATAAAAGAACATGTGTTAAAAGAAAAGATTATCTCGTCAATGAAGCCTTAAATTCAGATAAAACACATAAGTCACATAAGTCTATCTTCATTTAAATTAAGAATACATTCCGGTAGCTGTGGCCGAGTGGTAAGAAGCGCGCACCACCATCTGATAAAACGCAGTCAACGGCAAACTTTCGAGGGCATTTGAGCTTCTCATAAATAACTATTTGCCGTTCTGAGGCGATGTATGAACAGCGATACATGAAATTGTATCAAATATTCAACTTGCATTGGCCCTAATGGAATTCAGCCTAATATAGTTTATAGATATAGAGCGTGCTTTTAACAAATCATGTCGATGCCACTCTCAACAACTCCAATTCTAGTCAGAGTTTACGAGGGAGAACATGTCTACTTTATAAAGTCATCTCGCAGAAATCGGAAGCTACTGCATAAACGTGGTGGGCCTTTACCTAGAAAATGTCGAATTATTTCGATCTCTTCTTCATTATTGCAGCACCCTCAGCTTAAACATTGAACGCCATATAGCTAGTGGTCCCTTGCGTCATTGAAATTTCCATGTGGAGTAGTGAGAGTTTTACAGTAAGTTATTTATTCTTCATTCGGTAGATATAAGCCAATATATTAGCATTTTCCCCATCTTATGATTAAAGATAACAAAACGGTTCCTGAATATTTAATTGTAATTTCTGAAATCTTGCCACAGATTTTTGCTCCAAACCATCGTCTGCTTCTTCGTTCCGAAGAACACCATGAGTACAAACCGAAGATGCGCTATCGAAAGGCAAGAAGTTATTTTCTATTATCTGTGGTATTTTTGACTTAAGGACCTGGAACGTTGTTTCACTGTCTAATGTTTACATCGAAGACGAATTTGGAAGGTCCGAGGTTCCTGCGTCCCGATTTCGTAGACTTCTGCTTGAAAGCACATTAGTGTACAGAACTGCCCTCAGTAATGCGTTAAGACGACACAAAGTGTACTCGAAATCTTTCTGTAGATTAGAATCATGAAAACAGTTTAAAATTCCTAGCCACATCTATGCGGGATATGCCTGGAGAAGCACAATGCGATGCGTTTAAAAAAATTGAGATCATGTTGATTTCGGGCGAGAAAATTATGCTTGCAAATATTGGTTTTTATTAAATCTTGAATTTTCGAGGTGCCTATTTTGTGCTTCTGAAACTCTACCACAGACGCTGTAATTTTGCATTAAAGCATGGTGGGTTCCAAGCAGTGGCGTAGGCAGGATTCGGCGAAGGGGGGAAGGGGGATGAAAAGAAATGTGCATGGATAACTTAAAGTTGTGACACACAATGGCTGGAGGCGTCGCCTGTGTACATTCTTCCATATATGTATGTATGTGCCAATTTTCCATTTATATATTTTTTCTCCACTCGTTTATTCCATGGGGTATGTATGCCATTAGGGTGCTCTTTATCGTAAAAAATATGGAAGAAACATGAAGGAAAAGTGCAAACGAAGTTTCTCAACAACGTTTCTAAACATGTTTCTTCATGTTTATTTGCACCAATGTGCACCCAGCAGCCGCGGCATTTTTGGTAAAAATAAACGCTTTTTTGGTAAAAATGAAACGGCAGTTTCAGATTCCACCAACTTCAAATTAAAAGAAAAACGCTTAAAATCGCCAACTTGAGAAAACCGAAAAATTACTTTTCTATTAACAATCCAGTCTTTTAGAAAAACTTGGCTTCATTAATTCCCCAGCCGACTGCCGAAAAGTGTAATTCAATTAGTCAATAATTATTATATTATTTCCGTGTTCTTAATATTTCTGAAAATGTATTGTTCTTAAAAAGCCTCAAAAGGAAGCACTTTTAACTTTGTGGTACTTTCATCTCCTTTTCGGCATTATTTTTGCTGTGAATTAGGCACAATTTGATAGTTTGAAACTCCATCCCTGGCTGATATAGAGATAGATTACGTGATACGAGACTCAGCATCCAGCCAATCAGATCATCTCATGGTTTTGTGCTCTAATTTGGCATCACTAACAAGGGGAGCTAAGCAAAATGGCCTAGTGTATTTCGCAAAAGGTCTGAAAAGACTAGTATGTATTGGCTCAATATTCAAATGCATAATCCACCAACCGATAATTTTATATATCCATAAAAAGATAATTTGTCATCAGTCGGAAATAAAAAACTTATAAATCAGAAGGATAAAATAGTATTGTGTTATTAATTCAAAAGTAAACAATTTTATTCTATTGGCGAAGGGGGGAATCTATCTCCCCAAATACAGTATGCTTTCCGACTCGAGCGTAGCACTAGTGGCCATCAGCAGAAAAACATAAAGCCATGAAATTTTACGAGATAATAAACGTAAAGTCTTGCAAACACCATATGTAGTTTTAGAGAAAATTGTAGCTATACCGAATTCTTTTCCGATTTTAAAAATTCATCTGCTCTAGCTACCTCGCTTTTCTTGATTAACCGGCCCTTGTCATACTACGTTGCCCATTAACTAAAGTGGGCCCATACTTATCTCATATAAACGTGCCGAACAGTTGCGGCACTTGTTTAGGAGAAGATGGTATACAGAGTATAACAGAGCTTCATCAAATAAGTATATGGGAAGAATGAAGATATGTAGGAAACTTAGTTCTTTACAAAAACAAAAAATGGCCACCTCTCAAACGGATTATCTCTTAAACTAGTAGCTGATAGATGTACAAGTTTTATTAATTGCAGCGAGGCAAAACTCTTGTGGCCTGAATGGAACAAGAGGCGATCAAAGGGTCTTCTCCTGCTAAAGAGAAGGGACTTAGCTACGGTCTGCTAACAGGTCCTATTATCATAGGAAGGCATAAGGAGGCATTGGGGGCTAATCATTACGACTTCAGAAGAAGATAGATGTTTAGCTAAATATAAATATGAGATGTGCACTGTGACCTTAGGGTCTTTTGTGGCCTCTTTTCTTCACAACACTTCTGTTAGGCGCAAGGCTTTCAAAAAATTCAAAAGTGCTTTCGCGGTAGAAAATGGACTTGCTTTTACTGCGACCACACCCTACAAGGTTCCGCAGGCTTCACACAATAGTCAGTAGGGGAGTTTCGTCGATCCGCGTAACAATGGTATCATAAATAAGGGCCTAGATATGCAGGTCTGGTCAGTGGAAACCAGTTCAACCTAACCCAAAGTAACGTTTTTCTGTGAGAAATTCAAAAAAGCACTGGGTTTTCAAACAGCTTTTTATATTGCAAGTTTTTTTTAAAGCGAATCTTCTTTAGTGGCGATAGTGCATTGAAAAGTCAACATGGTGAAGTAGTGAA
>NW_023471832.1:0-4309 GCF_013731165.1 Rhagoletis pomonella
TGTTTGCTTTTTGATAATTAACGCTTTCTGCGATCGACTTTGCGCGTAAGTACAATGCAAATGTTGGCATTGGTGTTGTTTGTAAATATTTGTATTTCTACTGTACTTACATGTACTACATATAAAAAAAAAAAACTTATTACAGTCTGTACATACTTGCATATGTATCCTCGTATTTGTATGTATGCACAGTTGCATATTTGCGGTTTCATAAGCATGAATGCTTTTTGTCTGTTAAATATTGCCAAGTTTTTATAAGCTTGCGATTCGTTCAGAGCATAAAAAGCTACATACAAAGATTTCGTCGTTAATATTTATTTACGGAAATGCGAAACAAATTTAATTTGAATTTTTTTCTTTAAAGACATTTTCATTTAAAAGGTATTTGCTTATTTATTTAACCGTGATTTATTTCACCAAAGATGTCATCGGTAGTTAATGGGACTTATGTGTAAAAAATGGCACATATAAAATTTCAGTTGATGATATGTAAAAGTAATTGAACTCAACTCTTTACTCAGGTAAAATCTGGATAAAGTACTAACCAAAAACTTTACGCTAGGAACACCAGATAACCGGATAGAACCAGAACACGCGGAAGGCCATTTAATGACAACCTATGCATTGTAGGGCATTACATTAAGCTTGTACAAATAAGATAACTGAATGCAGAGAGAAACCAGTCGAAATTTAGCAAATATTGTATGGAGGGTGAACTTTGAATAAAGATAAATATTCTAGACTGCCAGAAAATCCGAGGCGTGGTAAAATAATGCCGAGGAAATTGAAAACCCCATGAACGCACTTCGGAGCAGGTATACTTCAAATTTTAACCGGTTTCTTGCAGAGATTCAACCACAAGTGGACAGAGACTGGGGAGGAAGCTTTAGAAGAACATACTTCTGAAGGCGTTATTTTGCTGGAACCATACACTACACTTCGGAGAACGATTTTTTTTTGTGCTACTATGGTCGGCACGATAATTTAAAAAGTAGAGTTACTAAATCCATAATAAAAGAACATGTGTTAAAAGAAAAGATTATCTCGTCAATGAAGCCTTAAATTCAGATAAAACACATAAGTCACATAAGTCTATCTTCATTTAAATTAAGAATACATTCCGGTAGCTGTGGCCGAGTGGTAAGAAGCGCGCACCACCATCTGATAAAACGCAGTCAACGGCAAACTTTCGAGGGCATTTGAGCTTCTCATAAATAACTATTTGCCGTTCTGAGGCGATGTATGAACAGCGATACATGAAATTGTATCAAATATTCAACTTGCATTGGCCCTAATGGAATTCAGCCTAATATAGTTTATAGATATAGAGCGTGCTTTTAACAAATCATGTCGATGCCACTCTCAACAACTCCAATTCTAGTCAGAGTTTACGAGGGAGAACATGTCTACTTTATAAAGTCATCTCGCAGAAATCGGAAGCTACTGCATAAACGTGGTGGGCCTTTACCTAGAAAATGTCGAATTATTTCGATCTCTTCTTCATTATTGCAGCACCCTCAGCTTAAACATTGAACGCCATATAGCTAGTGGTCCCTTGCGTCATTGAAATTTCCATGTGGAGTAGTGAGAGTTTTACAGTAAGTTATTTATTCTTCATTCGGTAGATATAAGCCAATATATTAGCATTTTCCCCATCTTATGATTAAAGATAACAAAACGGTTCCTGAATATTTAATTGTAATTTCTGAAATCTTGCCACAGATTTTTGCTCCAAACCATCGTCTGCTTCTTCGTTCCGAAGAACACCATGAGTACAAACCGAAGATGCGCTATCGAAAGGCAAGAAGTTATTTTCTATTATCTGTGGTATTTTTGACTTAAGGACCTGGAACGTTGTTTCACTGTCTAATGTTTACATCGAAGACGAATTTGGAAGGTCCGAGGTTCCTGCGTCCCGATTTCGTAGACTTCTGCTTGAAAGCACATTAGTGTACAGAACTGCCCTCAGTAATGCGTTAAGACGACACAAAGTGTACTCGAAATCTTTCTGTAGATTAGAATCATGAAAACAGTTTAAAATTCCTAGCCACATCTATGCGGGATATGCCTGGAGAAGCACAATGCGATGCGTTTAAAAAAATTGAGATCATGTTGATTTCGGGCGAGAAAATTATGCTTGCAAATATTGGTTTTTATTAAATCTTGAATTTTCGAGGTGCCTATTTTGTGCTTCTGAAACTCTACCACAGACGCTGTAATTTTGCATTAAAGCATGGTGGGTTCCAAGCAGTGGCGTAGGCAGGATTCGGCGAAGGGGGGAAGGGGGATGAAAAGAAATGTGCATGGATAACTTAAAGTTGTGACACACAATGGCTGGAGGCGTCGCCTGTGTACATTCTTCCATATATGTATGTATGTGCCAATTTTCCATTTATATATTTTTTCTCCACTCGTTTATTCCATGGGGTATGTATGCCATTAGGGTGCTCTTTATCGTAAAAAATATGGAAGAAACATGAAGGAAAAGTGCAAACGAAGTTTCTCAACAACGTTTCTAAACATGTTTCTTCATGTTTATTTGCACCAATGTGCACCCAGCAGCCGCGGCATTTTTGGTAAAAATAAACGCTTTTTGGTAAAAATGAAACGGCAGTTTCAGATTCCACCAACTTCAAATTAAAAGAAAAACGCTTAAAATCGCCAACTTGAGAAAACCGAAAAATTACTTTTCTATTAACAATCCAGTCTTTTAGAAAAACTTGGCTTCATTAATTCCCCAGCCGACTGCCGAAAAGTGTAATTCAATTAGTCAATAATTATTATATTATTTCCGTGTTCTTAATATTTCTGAAAATGTATTGTTCTTAAAAAGCCTCAAAAGGAAGCACTTTTAACTTTGTGGTACTTTCATCTCCTTTTCGGCATTATTTTTGCTGTGAATTAGGCACAATTTGATAGTTTGAAACTCCATCCCTGGCTGATATAGAGATAGATTACGTGATACGAGACTCAGCATCCAGCCAATCAGATCATCTCATGGTTTTGTGCTCTAATTTGGCATCACTAACAAGGGGAGCTAAGCAAAATGGCCTAGTGTATTTCGCAAAAGGTCTGAAAAGACTAGTATGTATTGGCTCAATATTCAAATGCATAATCCACCAACCGATAATTTTATATATCCATAAAAAGATAATTTGTCATCAGTCGGAAATAAAAAACTTATAAATCAGAAGGATAAAATAGTATTGTGTTATTAATTCAAAAGTAAACAATTTTATTCTATTGGCGAAGGGGGGAATCTATCTCCCCAAATACAGTATGCTTTCCGACTCGAGCGTAGCACTAGTGGCCATCAGCAGAAAAACATAAAGCCATGAAATTTTACGAGATAATAAACGTAAAGTCTTGCAAACACCATATGTAGTTTTAGAGAAAATTGTAGCTATACCGAATTCTTTTCCGATTTTAAAAATTCATCTGCTCTAGCTACCTCGCTTTTCTTGATTAACCGGCCCTTGTCATACTACGTTGCCCATTAACTAAAGTGGGCCCATACTTATCTCATATAAACGTGCCGAACAGTTGCGGCACTTGTTTAGGAGAAGATGGTATACAGAGTATAACAGAGCTTCATCAAATAAGTATATGGGAAGAATGAAGATATGTAGGAAACTTAGTTCTTTACAAAAACAAAAAATGGCCGCCTCTTAAACGGATTATCTCTTAAACTAGTAGCTGATAGATGTACAAGTTTTATTAATTGCGGCGAGGCAAAACTCTTGTAGCCAGAATGGAACAAGAGGCGATCAAAGGGTCTTCTCCTGCTAAACAGAAGGGACTTAGCAACGGTCTGCTAACAGGTCCTATTATCATAGGAAGGCATAAGGAGGGATTGGGGGCTAATCATTACGACTTCAGAAGAAGATAGATGTTTAGCTAAATATAAATATGAGATGTGCACTGTGACCTTAGGGTCTTTTGTGGCCTATTTTCTTCACAACACTTCTGTTAGGCGCATGGCTTTCAAAAAATTCAAAAGTGCTTTCGCGGTAGAAAATGGACTTGCTTTTACTGCGACCACACCCTACAAGGTTCCGCAGGCTTCACACAATAGTTAGTAGGGGAGTTTCGTCGATCCGCGTAACAATGGTATCATAAATAAGGGCCTAGATATGCAGGTCTGGTCAGTGGAAACCAGTTCAACCTAACCCAAAGTAACGTTTTTCTGTGAGAAATTCAAAAAAAGCACTGAGTTTTCAAACAGCTTTTTATATTGCAAGTTTTTTTTAAAGCGAATCTTCTTTAGTGGCGATAGTGCATTGAAAAGTCAACATGGTGAAGTAGTGAA
>NW_023471833.1:0-4308 GCF_013731165.1 Rhagoletis pomonella
AATGTACTTTAAGTGATGGTGTTTTTCCCAAGAAAGCTGTCTGGCGCGTTCTTTTGTAGATTTGTGTGTGGTATGGACAGTTGTATGTATATATGTATATAATTTGTGTAGGTTGTGCATTGCCTCGTCTTTGTAATGTTCTGATTGCATTCAATAAAACAGAATTTAACGGTGAATCATTTACTTAAGTAAGTTCCGCGTAAACCAGATACTGTAATTTTTCTATTAATTTTTGAATAAGAATGAAAGACAAGATTGTGGAAAATTTAATTAATATTTGAGTTTTATTCTTTTGCGCAAAAGTAATTATTACTACTTAATTTTAATTTTTTCTTTAAAAAATAATGATTACGCTGTTCAACAATTTTACAACAATGTCACTTAACACGAACAAACGCTAATAATTATGAAATAGGTTGTTGCCAGACCAACTTTGCCGAAGACAGTGCTAGTCCAGAGGGTTTTAGTTTTTTTTTTGAAAGGGGGTTCAAGTTTTAGCATTTTGGCCGAAAGTGCAATTAATTTATCGAAAACGTCATTTATAAAACGACTTCAAATGAAATTTCCGGCCTCAGTAGAATATAATAAGGTTTTTTTTAAAAGTAAATT
Organism: Rhagoletis pomonella; assembly: GCF_013731165.1. Classification (NCBI taxonomy): domain Eukaryota; kingdom Metazoa; phylum Arthropoda; class Insecta; order Diptera; family Tephritidae; genus Rhagoletis; species Rhagoletis pomonella. The sequence goes on from NW_023471833.1 coordinate 610, forward strand.
TTAACCCTCTAACTCCTACTTAAACGGGCAATTATGTTAACTTTTAACTTAATATTTATCGTTTTAGGTATTCATTTATATATTTTAAATGTAATTTAGTTGAATAATAAAATATAAAATTCACCCTATGCTGTACGGAAGGTTTAAAAATTGTGTTCCATACAAATCGATCCGCCCTAATGCTCATAAGTGTATGTGTTCGCAATGTATCTGTGCCAAATATGTGAACATTAACTTGAAATTAGCTTTCTTCGCACATATCCCCGTATAAGTTTTTCATCGTTCGGTGACCCCGTGTAAAATTCTCTGCTTAAAATTTTCGTAGAACATTTTAACCTTGTAACTGACTTTTTTAACGACGGGTTTTAGGATGGGTTAAAAATGCCCATTTAATTAGGATTTAGAGGGTTAAAATCTATAACAAAAACAAAAATTCTACTGTAGAAGCCTGCGGACAGAAATTTAATTTGATGTCGTTTTATACATGATATTTTCGATAAATTAATTGCACTTTCGGTCAAAATGTTAAAACTTCAACCCCCATTAAAAAAATCAGACTATCTGGACTATGTAGTACTGTATTCGGCAAAGTTGGTCTGCGGCACATCGTTTTCATAATTATTAGCGTTTATTCGTGTTGAGTAACTACTGTTGGAAAGTGCTATTTTATGATTTCATATTTTTTTAATTTTATTTTATTTTTTTTTTTTATAGTCTGTAGAAAGATCTCGGCGCAATGGGGCTTATACAAGGTTACGCGAGACAAATGTCTAATGACGCTTAGCTAACTAGCGAACTAAACGCTGAAAGCTATCAGTGATTGGGTTACGGAAGTGGGACTGAGCATTAACCCAGAGCAGACTGACTTAGCACTATTCACTAGGAAATACAAGACACCAGCTTGGAATGTAAGCCTAAATTTGGGGAGACCACTCTTCAACCAAAGCCAAACATGAAGTACCTTGGAATTTTATTGGACAGCAAATTGTCGTGAAAATTTAATGTGGAGGAGCGGGTGAGGAAGGCCGCGAAGCCTTATTACGCGGGAAGCTTGGATTCAGAACTTACGGTCACAGTAGTATTGCGTAATCCATAACCGGGCGAATATACTAGGTCATTCTACGTCTGAGTCAATAGAGGTTGACGGTTGGCGTTAGGGCAGAGTTACTTTTACATATTCGACAATCAGGCGGTCATCAAGGCTCTACTTTCTCATAATACAAACTCGATAAACGTTGCGGACTGTAAGGAGGCTATTAAAAGGCTAGCAGCGGCTAAAACGGTCCACCTATATATATGGTACCAGGATACAAGGGTGTGGAAGGTAATGAGAGAGTTGATGAGCTAGCCAAGAAGGGGGTTCTCTTAGACGCCTATCTAGTCACGAATATAGCAATTCTTCTTCGGGAAATCAAAAGAACACAACACTTGCTCAAGTACCGCCAATCAGATAGGCTTTGGAAAAGAACTCAGGGTTGCAGACTTGCGATGATTATGTGTAGTTCATATGACAAAAAACTTACTGATTTCCTTCTATCAACAAGGAGACTCGAGGCTTCTGGTAGGATTGATAGAAGGTTTTTTATCGGCAAATGCGTTTAAATTAGGTCTTACAGAAAACAAAAAAAAGGAGGTGTAGCTATCGCGAGGAAACTGTGGAGCATAAGATTTTCGCGTGCCAGCATTCAGCAGGCAAAGACTCACAGCCTTCGACAAAGCGCAGCTGTTGACAAACTGCAAAATGTCTACTAAAACGAAAAATCGACAAAGGGAGGTAGGGGATAGTGGGAGTGGTTGCTAAACTAGTAAATTTCTTAATATTTTCCCTCAAAGAGGAAACCTAAAAATAAAATAAAAAACATTTAGTAAATTAGATTATTTGACGCTTAAGTCATTTTTTTAACTTAGCAACAGGTTTGCAAATGAAGTCATGTACATATGTATGCATAGCTGAATATACACAGTATGTATGTAGGGTGATACATTATCAAATGGGATTAAAAAACAGTATATCGAAAAATGTTTTCGTAGAAATGGCATAGAATCTGTGAAAATCAATATTTTTTAGTCGGGAAACTCTCTTTCTGTTCAGTAGACTTAAAAAACAAATCCTCAAAAAACGCAAAAAAAAGCATTGGGTATACTCGTTGAAATTTCCTGCAGAGAAATAGAGTTTGAAAAATATTCGCTGCATTTCTTTATTCATTCTGAACGTTTGGAATAAACCTTTTTGTTTATTTATTCTTTAGAACATCCCTGATGATATGTTAACGTATATTTCAAACGCATCCTGTTTAGCCCGGCTATGAAATGGGATTATCCGGAATGTATAAAAAAACGCAGCCATTGATTTTCAAGGACTCTATATCATTTATACTAAAAGTTGTTTTATATCCATATAAAATACATGGACAAGTTGGAGCCCTTTGAGTGAATTCTAAACATTATTTGATTTCAGAAAAAAATAAACATGGGTATATTTGTTTCGATATAGAAAAATCCTAGGGGGTGAGAGCATTAAAACTCCGAGTTCACTTTATTTGGACCATCCTAATGCATACACTTGAATTGTATTGGCATCAGACGACAGTCATGAGTTTATTATTTACCTACGAATTTTTCGTCATAAAAATTGATATTGGATTGTTGAGACTAATAAAATTTTCGGTATAAGTGAAATGATATACATTTATTTGCATACTATATACTATCTAGTACCTGCAGACATATACTTGTAGCAATAACTTTTTAATTACTTTGTTGACGTGAAAGCTGTGGCCTCTTCCAATAGGAGAGTTTAATAAATGTGTTCAATATATTGCAGGTTCAATGATATACTTATATATACAGATGGGTGGTAATCCATGTCAAATCGACCATTTTTGATTGGATGAATTTGGGTCAGAGCTTTTCGTTATCATAAGGAAAAACATTTTTTCGAAAGTTAAGAAAAATTTAAAATTTTACAATTTCCGGGATTTTGCAAGATTACGGCCCCCTATCGAAGATGATATTTAAAGCTATTAAACAAATTCGAAAAAAATTTCGTAAAAGCAAAATCTTATAAAAATATTTGGTTAAATTTGATTAGCACCTCTTACTGTTCTTAAGAGATCCTGAAATTTTAAAGGTATTTTTTTTTCGCTTAAAGAAATTTGAATATTTTTTTGCAATCTCTCAATAAAGTTATGATAAGTAATTGGCTTTTAATATAAATTTATTTCTAATTTAGAGATAACAAAAAGTGCGTTTTTTGAAAGTTCAAAAATTCATATTGAAAAAATACCTTCATGAAAATTTCAGGATTATTAAGATCCGGTAGAGGTATTGTGTAAAAACAAATGGAACCAAAAAGTGAAATAAATTTTTCGATATTACGTTTTTTTTAAATATGAAAATTCTTGTTTTTCGATTTTTTTTTATATAGTCCAAAATATCATTTTTAAAACGAGACGAGAACTATTTGTGTAACTATAAAAGTGTTTTAGATACATATACAAAAAATTAACTTCCAAAATCTCAAAAATTTCGAGATTTAGAGTTCTGCATAACTTTGGAGAAAAGGTTTTGAATTTTTTTTTCATTTGACAAAGCTTCGTTATGTGATAAAATAAAAGTTCTGACCAAAATTCATTCAAAACAAAAAAGGCCGATTCCAACCATTGGTCCATTTGACATGGATTGACCCGTGTATATGTA
>NW_023471834.1:0-2860 GCF_013731165.1 Rhagoletis pomonella
GTTGACAACTCCTGCTTTAGCCATTTGACATGCTCGAATCAACTCGTTAACGTCCTCCTTAAGGATCGCTACCTTGTGCTCTATTTCCTGTGAAACTTTAGCCAGGTGGTTGCGTCCCAAAATGTCATTCGTGGCCGTCGCGATTCCATTAACAGCTATTACAGGCTTTTGAGTTTTCTTGAATATTTCAGAGTTTACCTTATATTGGTGGTTGTTATTGGTTACTAATGCGTCTTGGCTCCGCAGGACTTCATCCCAGTCTAAGGCGTCAGGTGTACCAGCAATCCACTTCCAGGCTGACCCAATCCAATTGATTGAACGCTTGGGTCTTTTAGGCTTAGGGCCCTTCAGCTCGTCGAGTTGAGTTTGTGTTTTCTCCAACTGATAGGTGATGACGCCAGTGATAGCGTTGGTCTCGTTCATCCTTGAGGTTTCATAGCTTAGACGATTTAAAATTTTAGCGTGTCAAGTCGATCATGTGGACCAGTTTGAAATGTCCGTTGACTATCCAACCGTACCCATCTCGAACAGTTAGAACAGGAGAATCTAGGTTGAATACGACGTATGCTTGTGCGGTTGCACAGAGGAAGATTCTATGAATTAGATTCGAAATTGTTAACTTAATCCTACTTTTACCTCCTAGATAGCTTAAAATGAACATCGTAAATAATTTTCTTTTCAGGAATTGAATTTAACTTTCTTTCTTTAAATTACATCGAAATTAAGTTTTTAAGTCAAATCGAATACAGAATGCTTTATAATTAATTATTTGGAATCTATTTTATTTTGTTTTTTGAATCGTGTATGCCGAAATTTTTAACAATAATCCTACAGTAACAATTAAATGTAGTAATTATTTCTTCATTTCTAATACTATCTCTAGTGAGTGGAGCTCGGGAGGATAAGGGATATCAGGAATTCATGGGGACCCAGGTAGTGATGTTAACAGTGGATTTTTTTACGATTAATTTGTTAGTATTTAATTATTAGGATTAGTATCATTAGTACGGGGTAGTAAGTTAGACTAATAATTTTAATTTTTATATATTTTTTGCATTAGTTTCTGCGTGTTAGTAAGTTAGTATTTTTTTCAACTTTTAAGCAGGTAGTGGTTAGGTTTTATGGAATGCTTTCCTCTTTTTTTTAATATTTCGTGTATTTCTTGCAATTCATTCAAACCTTGCATATTGATTGCAATGATTGCAAATGGCCTACTCATGGCACGAGTGACTTCACGTCAATTAAAGTCATAGTCCTCTGGTGGAGTTGAACCACTTCGATTGTCGTCACTCGAACCATCGAGTAAACTGGAATTGAACCAATATGACTTGATGAATACAAAAAAAAAAAATTTTGTACCCAAACCCCTGGGACTTAAGGATCTATGCATGAGTTTATTGTCTCTTCACCAATGTTGCTTGTAAATATTTTGACATTTATTTATGTCTCATTTGTGGATGTTTCTCCACTTTATATAATAATGGTTTTTTTTTTGTTTTAATATCTTCAGATATTTTTTATGTCTGATTTGTGGAATTTCTTTCCACTTTGTGTGACAATAGTCGCATTCCTATTTTCTGCGACAGCTTCTTTTTTATAAAGTGGTTTCTGTTTGCTTTTAATTTGTTTGTTGGCGATGAACAATTCATCACCGCTATTGAAATTGCGAGGGGGCGAGCGAGTTTTATTATTTCTTGCATTTCTACTTTCTTGCTCATGCAATAAAAGAGCCTTTATGTCCTCATTTGTGTGTTCCCTAAAGTTTGCCAGTTCCTGGTAATTTATTCTAGCAGTCCTGTTAAGGAAAACGTCGGCGGGCTTCCTTTTAATCACCGAATGGATTGTATTATTATATCTATCAACAGATATCGCGACGCGTTCTTTGGTTGTTAGTCTAGGATATTCAGCGCAAAGGCAACGATATATTTCGATCAGTGTAGAATGTAACCTCTCGATCTGACCATTGGCTTCGCTTCGTTGCGTTGGTGTTTTATATATTTCTATTCCTAAGGATCTAATGTAGTTTAATATGAGTGGGGTTAAAAATCCACGTTCATTGTCCATAACTAAAGCTCGCGGTACTGTAAAGTAATGCAGTGCAACTGTTAATTTTGTTCGCAAATGAGTGGAAGATTTGTTCTTTATCGGAAAAAGCTTCGCAAATTTTGTGAATTTATCGATACAGCTCAAGTATTTCTGTCGCTGTATTTCGAAAATATCAATATGTAGGATCTCACACGGATAATTAGGGATAGGGGTTGGCTGCATATACGGCTTTGAAGGATGCCTATCATATTTGTTTAATTTACACGTTTCACATTGACTAAGGTATTCCCTTATATGTTTAGCCATAGCCGGGAAATAAAATTTTTCAAGGATTTGTTCCGTATTTTCGCGAGCATTACGATGAGCACGTCTATGCTCGTGTTCGATTATGCTAAATACCCTATCAGCAATCGTAACATCCTCCACTATGCGCTGCGTGATTCTAATTTTGTATCTGCTGAAATTATTAACATAAGCCCTTTGCAATGCACGGATCGAATCTTCTGGTATTTTAATGCCGTTTTTCACATTTGGATTTAGATTTTTCGTTAGGACAGGCACCAGACATTCGCAATTTAATACGGGCATAGTAATAAAGTACCTTTTGTAGCCCATATGAGGTTCTTCACTACACTCGCAACTCGCCCCCTGTCTTAGGATTATTTGGTTCCTAAACGCATTTATGGGTACCTCTACGTGTGGAATGAGGTCTGAACCATCTTGCTCGGCGGAATGCATTGTGCCTTCTGATGCAGTATCTGTTTCGGATGCCGCGTCAGCTACAGTACACGGCGGCTGAGCGACGATTGAATCT
>NW_023471834.1:2960-4308 GCF_013731165.1 Rhagoletis pomonella
GGAGAGTGCATCGGCGACCACATTCGTCTTGCCTGGTTTATAAATCAACCTCACAATTGTACTCCTCTATCCGCGCTTTCCATCGCTTGAGCTTGGCGTTGTAATTGCGGTTACTCATGGAAAACGTCAGAGCTTGATGATCGGTATAAATTTTTATCTTCCTGGCGCCGTACAAATAGGACCTCAAATTATCGAGTGCCCAAACGATAGCGAGGAGCTCTTTCTCATTGGTTGCGTAGTTCTCTTCTGCCTTATTCAATATGCGATATGTAGGCAATAGGTTTATCTTCGCCTACTGTCCCTTGTGACAGTACCGCACCGATAGCGAAGTTTGATGCATCCGTTGTCAGGTTGAATGGCTTTTTAAAATCCGGAAAAGCAAGGACATCAGCGGACACCAGAAGTTGTTTTAAATCGCGGAAAGCTTGTAGGGCATTACTATCGAGCTCGATTCGTACCTTTCTTGATGCGTTAGCTTTAACTTGTGCATTTTCGCCCCGAGTAAGATTGGTCAGAGGTTTTGCGACCTTTGCATAATCCTTAATGAATTTCCTATAGTACGAAGTCATACCCAAGAAACTCTTCAGGTCTTTCAGATTTAGGGGAGCTGAAATCATCTTTATAGCTTCCACCTTTTTTGGGTCAGCTCGTACGCCATCTGGAGTAACTACATAGCCAAGGAATTCAACTTTCTTTTCGAAAAAACATGTCTAAGTTTACCTTTAAATTTGCCTCTAAGAGTCGTGAAAAAACCTTTTCTACGTTGTCTAAATGTTCGTCCGCATCTTTTCCGAATACTATAATGTCATCAATATAGACATAGCATATTTTTTTTTTTTCGGCCGCTGTGGTGTAGTGGTAAGCAGTGCGCGCTTTCACTCATCAGCACCTGGGTTCAAGCCCTGGTCAAAGCAACATCGCAAAAATATAGAAAAAGATTTTTTCTTAACAGCGGTCGTCCCTCGGCAGGCAATGGCAAACCTCCGAGTGTATTTCTGCCATGAAAAACAGCTTCTCATAAAAATACAATCGCCGTTCGGAGTCGGCGTAAAACTGTAGGTCCCTCCGCTCTGTGTGACAACATCAAGGCGCACGCCACAAATCGGAGGAGACCTCGGCCAAACACTAACATATGTGTAAGCGCCAATCTATTATTATTATTATTATATTTTTCCAAAGTATTGTTTCAATACATCGTCAATCATTCTTTGGAAAATAGCGGGCGCGTTTTTCAGTCCGAAGGGTTGACGTAGGAACTCGTATTTTCCGTTCATAGTTGAAAAAGCGGTTTAGGTATGTCTGAGTCCTTTATTGGTATCTGGTGGAAACCAGACGTTAAGTCTATCGT
>NW_023471835.1:0-527 GCF_013731165.1 Rhagoletis pomonella
ATGGAGCAAAACGGACTTCAGATTTGTCCATCCAGAATTCCATCCCTAGTCTGACCCTAGTCGTGTCGCAATTAAGCCGGGCGCCTATCTACATACATATACATTAGGGATATTAATTTTTTCGATTTGTACGATCCTGGGATTTTCGGGATGTCGTTGGTTCAGTCCCGGAATCCCGGGATCTTTTTAAGACTTTATCGAGGCCTAACCGCCAAGATAACTTAGAAATATTCCTAGAGCATCTAGGTGCACTTCTGCATCACAACGAAAAATTTGAAAAAAAATGTTACGTTAATTTGGCGGTTAGGTCTCGTTATAATTTCGAATATATGGTTAATTCCAAAATTTAGTCAAAAAAATTCAGTGCAATGTAAAACGAAAGTATGGGTACCACATATTTTTTTTTGGGTTCACAAGGACGAATAGGCATTGAAAATGCCCCTTTAATCTATTTTTTTTTTAAGCTAATAAAGTTAGTCCTAACATATATTTTTTTTTTCAAAAATAAGTATTGAAAAATTTCAAGG
>NW_023471835.1:537-4308 GCF_013731165.1 Rhagoletis pomonella
AAAAATGTAATGTGTTTTAACTCTACAGAATCTTCTCCTTCATTTGATACCCATACTGGTTTTTTAAGTATATTACATTGCAATTTTTAAATTACTCATATCTTTCAAATTTCAAAGTTCTTTTAAAAAATCCTGACGTCAGAGAAAAAAATTAAGAGCGCAATTTTACTATATTTGGCCCTTGGTTTGACGAATATATTGATTTTTTTTGTGTGCAAAATTGCTTGCCGCAAGATATTATCTGTATATTGAGATACAAATTTATAAAAAAAAATTTTAAATATTAAATTAACAAAAGAAATATAGCCAAATCTGTTCAACATAAAGCATTTCTATTATTGCCACCAGTGTGATTTACAAATCCCGAAAATCCCGGGATTCTAGGCAAATAATCCCGGGATTTTCGCGACTAAAAAAATACCGGGATCCCGGGATTCCTAATAGGTATATTTGCGTGTGTGCAGTATCAGTCGTATCAATAGCACCCCCATTTCAAAGTGAGATTGTTTCCCACTTTTGTTAATTTTTTTTTTTAATCTGATTAAAAGGTCGACATTTTTGATGAAAAATCGTTGCTTTTTCCTTTGATTTGTATAAAGCTTGAAAATTCGGTTAATGTGATTTTTTCTTAAGCATGATACATTTTTTTTTATAAAATAATAACAAATAAACTTTAGCTCTCAATATAATGTGAATACCTACTTAAAAAGGAAATGGTAAACGGGGACTTTTGCTGTTAAGTGTAGCTTAACTAAATTGTATGGTTATATTTTGCATTAAATTTTATACGTACGTATGTATACCTAGATGTATAAAAATGACATTAATGTTACCAATAACGACATTTTTGTAAATATTTTAGCGGTTACCCCATAAACTAGAGAATTACATATTAAATAAACGAAAACAGTTTGCTATTAGTTTTAGGGTCTCATAACAGCGCAGCTAGCACCACATGAGTTTCAACCGCCCAGCTCTGCATCCCTTTTGCAGTATTTCAGAGACAGTTCTGAAATTTGTAGGGCGGAACTAGCGCTTTGCCAGAATGTCTCTAAATTTTGCTGCAGGGTGAGTATGGAGAAGAAGAAAGGGATAAAGCAAAGATTAACAGAAGTACGAGAAACCGAAACATGAAGACAAAGAGGAAGGTAAATTTAAATTCTTAATAGTCTACATATGTAATCGCAAAGATGTGGGTGAATATGTAGATGGAGAAAAGAACGAAGATAAAGATCTGGTTAAAAGTCAAGGAAATGATAAATATAAAAATTAAAAAATAAAGATATAAAAAATAATATCTATAGATAAAGGTAGAGACAAAGACAGAAAAAGAAAGAGATACAATTGAAGAATGACATGTTAAGTTGTTTTATGTTATGTTATGTTTTGCTATGTTGTGTTATCTAACGTTGTGTTTTGCTATGTTACGTAATGTTATGCTATGTTATGTTATTTTATGTTATGTTATGTTATCTTATGTTATGTTATGTTATGGCATGTTACGTCATGTTATGCTATGCTATGTTATGTCATGTTATGTTACGTCAAATTATGATAGTTTATCTTATTTAATGTTATGTTAAGTTGTGTTACGCCGTGTTATGTTATATCATGTTATGTCATGTTATGTCATGTTATGTTATGTTATCTTATGTTATGTTAAGTTATATTATGTTGTGTTGAGTTGTGTTATGTGGTGTTGTTATGTTATTTTATGTTATATTCTGCTATGGTGTGAAACGTATTTCACCTCAATTCAGCTGAATTAACTCAACTCGGCTCAGCTCAGCCCACCTCAGCCCCCCTTAATTTAAAAGGTTGAATTTCAACCGCTGGGCGAACACTAGTTCTAATAATTTACAAAATTTGTAAGCAATAAGAACGATGACTTAAGTTGATTATAGCTTTTTTAATGTTATTCATAACATTCGCATTCGCACATTCGCAGTCGCATTCGCATTCGCGTATGTGAAAAATATGACATTCGAAACATCGCCAATAGATATGTATGCATGTATGTTAGATATGTATGTGTGTGTGTATTCCGCTAATTTAAGCATGTCATACCATCACAAAACAAACAAGCACGTTTCTTTATGTACAATGAAATCGAACAAATAATAAAAAAATCAATAATATTCAAAAGTAATCACCAAATTTAATCAACTACTTTTTTTTGATCATTATTGATTATTTTTTTAATGACATGATTATCTTGATTTTTTTTATTAATTCTAATTATAGTTGATTACTAATTTTTCGGTTAAAAACACTAATTGAATTAATCCTTACGATTACCGAACCTATGTAATCGTTTTGATTAGTAATCGTAATCCAAAGTTAACAGGTCTGCTTCCAACACCTCAAAAATATTCTCAGCGTTCAAACTAAAGATTTCTTAACATTCCTTCGTTTGACTTGTGTATAAGTAAACTAAATTTGACATTTCAAGCAAGTGGCAATCCTCTCCAAAATATTTTCCATCTACTAATTTCTGAAACCCCCTACGTTTGACACCCATATGGTGATACATACTTCTCTTACCTAATATGACATTTTAAACAGATGCCAACCCTCCTATAGTTCAGCTAAGAATCAAAATCTTTTCAAACCCATTTCGATTGATATCCAGTTGGTAATAATTGATTTGTTTTTATAAATAAGTTTAATATAATTTTTGAAAATGTGGCAGCATGCTCTACCTCTTAAAACTCAGACGTGGTACTTTGTTCAAAATTAGGTCGTGGTTTTAGTATTGCAGAAATCCTGTTGTTGGACAGTGCAAAACATTATTTCCTTTAACTTTCAACTTGTCTTTGCAAGAGTTAGTTACTTTTACTGTTGCCATGTTTCTATGTTTGTTGCGTTTGTTATTCCAATGCTGTTACGTCATTTTGTTCTCTGTTTCTGCTCCTGCTGTTGTTTAAGTTGCTCATTGTCTGTTAGTGGTTCTAACTTTGCTAGGTTGCATTTCCTCATTTGCAAGCGTTATGCCAAGGAACGCGTGGGCGTTGCGCCGAACTGAGCCTCTGTCATTAGCGTCGTCAGGCGGGTACACGTATTTAAGTAGCCAAAGTGACTCCACTCGAAAATTAAGTTTGCACCAAGCGCTGCAGTTAGTAGCATCATACCAAATACGTCCCGACACATTAAGGCGCTTTTTGGCATGCCTGAGCAGCAAAAAACAACAACAACAACAACAACAAAACTTTATTGGGTTCGCCAATGTGGAACTGGAGTGGTTAAAATGTTTTACAACGCAAAATTTACTCTCACCAAATGTTTGTGTTGCAAAAAGTTGTACGTCAAAACAGGATAGGAATTAACATTTTTGACTTTGTGCTCCACAACGCATCGCTACACAAAGCACCACAGTACTCACATCGGGCTCAGTAACGCTTGGAACAAAGAGCAACACAACATATCAAAAAAAAAAACAACACACAAAACTTGGCTGAACTTTACGAACTGCAAAAGTTTGTTAATTTCTGAACATGAGCTGTATAATAGTGTTGTACCATCATGGGACGCATGACTCACTCACACACTGTTTGCTTGACATTATTTGTGTAACAAAAGCATTGACTGTTTCGCTGTACCTCATAACGGACAAATTAATTACTACGTATGTATACACCCTGCAGGGAGTGACGTTAGCTTATACCTAACTTTAGTCTGTTTACGCGAACACTAGTGCTAACTATTAACTGTGTATTTTGTTCGAAAAAAAGCTAACTACTTTTGTGGGGCGATGGCCGCAAAAATGTCAGA
>NW_023471836.1:0-4307 GCF_013731165.1 Rhagoletis pomonella
AAATTTCGGGCACATACTTCAGACGTCCCAAGGATTATTATAGGCTAAAAAAATGTTTGATATATAAAGGGGGCGTGGCACCTCCCATACAAACCGAATATTTCATACCGAACATATCTGGAAATGTTCATGGTAGAGTACTGGAACTTCGTTTCGAGATATATGAAATTAATCTTATACTCATGGAGAAAAAAGGGCTATTTAAAAAGAGGGCACGGCACCGTACAAACGTATATATAATTCATCTGTAGGTATGTTTGTGAGTGAAATCCTCCTCAATGCTCGCACAAATTTTTGTGTGTTTTTGAGTAACTCTCTGGATAGTGTAGTTTCACAAATTCAACCGCCAATACGAATAATCGCCAAGTTAGAAGAGGTGCCGTGAATTTCAGATTAAATCGACTTGTTACACCATTGAGTGTATCGAACTCTTGTGTGCTACGATTGGCCCAATGGATGTGATTTTTGCCAGTATTGTTATGCGTTAAAGCTTCATTCGTAGACACCAGCGTTGGGTTGTGTATATTGGTTTTCTGTAGAACAATTATACGAATCCATTTTAAATTGCCACGAACTATACTCTAAAGTTTCTTGGACAGATTTACTATAGAATCGGATTATTGTTGCTGCCAGGGAATGAAGAGGAAATGTTCTTCACATATATTTCGTTGTGAGATTAACCGTTGTATGATTTGCTGCACAATTAGAGAATTTCTAGAACTTCTTCACGGCCATAACGCTTTCGTTAAGTTATTTAAGCGGCAAACGACCACGAAACCATAATTTTAGCCGATGAGCGTGCCAATGGAAATCGTAAACGTGAATTGTTGGTGAAAATGTTGGACCAAAAAGTACCAATAAAAAAAAATAATAATTTTGGGCCGAAGTTCGCCGGGTCTGCTAGTATTATAATATTTCCTTTAAATTAATTTTATTGAATTTTTAAAAAGGTGGCAACCCTTGTGAAAAACTTCAATATCATTCAAAACTTTAAAACTAAAGGTTTCTTAACAATATTCCGTTTGACAGCCTTATTTTAACTCTTCAGATAGCTTGCGTATAATTAATTTAAATTAGACTTTGCAAACAGGTGGCAACCCTTTAAACGATATATTCAAACGACAGAATTTTTAAGCCTCTTGGCATCCATTTTTTAATATAATTTTCAAATAAAAAACTCCCTTAATTGAAGTCAATTTGATTTTTTTAAAAGGTGGCAGCCCTCATTTATGAGTAAATAATGATTTTATATATCTCCATACCAAGTTCCAGTAATCTACCAAAAATATTTGAAAAAATATGAAAATTTCCGTTTGTATGGGAGGTGCCACGCCCTCTTGTCTAAACGAAATTAAATGTACCCTATATTTTAAGTTGGGCTAAATGAAAGGAGTGTACAAAATTTCTTGATGATCGGTTGAGTAGTTAAAGGGCGAAAGCGTAGCAAACAAACTCACTTTCCGATTTATAATATTAGTAAGGATAAACAAACGGAAAACTGTAAATACTAAGAATTGAAAGGGTGTGCCATTCAAATGACGAGGAGTGTATACCCTGCAGGGAAACCGCGGACTAGTAAATCCAATTTCTAGTTCCGTACTAGGTCTTTATCGCCAAAAAGGAACTAGTCCGATAGGAACTAGATCCCCACCAGTCCAAAATCAAATTTTAAAAAACAAATTTTTTCATCTAATTTCTATATCTAAAGTGACGAATTTAGAACTGGTTCGGAATTAAAGAAAAAGGGATGCAGAACGAATTAGATCTTATTTTTCGAATTTAGAACTAGTTCTGAACTATCTAAAAAGGGATGCAGCGGGGGCCTTGTCTACTTTACATAGATATGTATCCGGGGGCTTTTTCGTTCAAATACGGTTCTATTCTGTGCTTCGCAGATGCTTTTTCATAGCTTGCTAATACAAAACTAAAATTTGTGTTAACATTTCAACATCTTGGGACCGTCTGGAATCTAAGAAATAACAGCGAGCACCTCTGCAAACTAACCTACAGCTAAAGGTATGTAAACATACATTTCTTACAATCGTTCAAACAAATTTAATTTCAAATTGAAAACACATTTCTTCCAAAATATCTTAAAATCGCACACACGGAAGAACCAAAAATATTGAAAAATCATGATACTTTTTTCTTTCGTCTGTCGATTTTAGAACTGGTTCGGAACTATAGAATTTAGGACTAGTTCGGAACTATCGAAAGAGGGATGCAGCGGGGGGCAATTGACACTTCCTAGGACATCGCCATGTTAAATTCGCCAGTTGCTTGCATGCAAAAGAGATTTATCGCGAACCAGTACTGGGTCTAAATGAACTAGAAGCGCACCAGTTCAGAACTAGAGATTTTCCCCACAGGGTATGAGCAGATGTGATCACTACCACAAGTAAATGCGAGCTGAATGCGTGATTGTGTTAGTGTGCCAATTACGTTTGATGCTTGAAATACAATACCGGCGAACGGCAAACTTCGCCGAATTGGGCGATGCTGTCGTTCACCGTTCGCCCAGCTATTTCGCCTACTTAAACAGAATTAGAGCGGTAGCGAAAACAGCTGATCCCATTTGGTCGCCTTTATAATTTGGGTGACCATATTTAGAAAAAACTAAACCATATTTAGAAATGAGGAAATGATAACAAATATAAATGTAAAACAAAGAAAGATTATTATAAATAATTTGTTTCAAGCCAGATTTAACGAATCCACAACTATATTTTTCAAACAACAAAAAAAATCGTGTTTACGTTGTTTTCTTTTAAAACTTTGAAAGCAAAAAACAAATACGGCCACCTTTGGCACGCACAGCTGTCATCGCCCAGCAGGGCGATAGAAATAAATCTATGGCCATGAAACGCCGCCAAGCGAACTTCGCATTTCGCTTTGGCAGTGTTCAATTTCATATGCTTGCGGGTGTTCTAATTTTGACAGCGCGAATTTCGCTGTGGTGAGTTCGCCGTTCGCCGGCATTGTATTTCAGCTATGAATGAATTTGCGTTCGCTTTGTTACGCTCTCGCATGTATTTGCATGTGATGCTTACGCTCTTTAAGCAGGCGCTCACTCTCTGTCCATGCTTGTATACAGCGTTGCCGCTTTGGTAATTTTTAACCAAAATTGGTAATTTTTTTCTTTATTTATCAAGTTTGGTAATTTGGTAATTTATTTTTCAACTTGGTAACTTTTTCGATTCGGTCTTACACGTCAATTGGTTCTGATTCCACATTAGTAAGTGTCCCGTAAGCGTTTTCTTTTATAGAAATATCAGGCAATCCTCAAAGTTTCGCAAGGTAATTGTTGTTCCAGCGTTCCTTGGCTACTAGAATGGTTTGATCTTTAACAAACTGTGTGAAAGTGTTATTGCCAAGTATATCCACAGTGCCCTTTCCTGGAAGGTTTTGGGTGGTCCTACCTTTCCCTGTCAGTTCGTCAGCTTTGCAATTACCATCAATTTACCGGTGTACCCGCCAACCATATATATGAGTTGAATTCTACGTAAATATGCATGTTCTCGTTCAAAAAGTTACGGCATTCAGCGGGAGACTTCACTCTGTCTATGAGTGAGTCGAAAGCTTTCAATCACGTGTTGAATTTTTGATATATTTTCTTGTCACTTGTCTACATACAGTGGTCGAAAAAATTATAGCCGCACCATATTTTGATAAGTTTTAACATATTACAAAAAATCACCAAACTTATTTTATGTGCAGAACAAACATACATATAGAGCCCTAACTGCCAAAATAACGAAAGCGACATTTTTTTCAAATTTTTTTTTTTGTTTGCAGAAAGGCATCTAGATGCTCTAGGAATATTTCTGTTGTTTTGGCGGTTAGGGCTTGATGTGTATGTTTGTACAGTTCTGCACATAAAATAAGTTTGGTCATTTTTTGTTGAATTTGGTAACTTTTTTCGGTGATTTTGGTAAAAAAATAAAAATATTGTGTGGCAACACTGCTTGTATATGAGCAAATTTGACATCGATATAACTGTTGACAGCTTTGTGCCTTTCGCAAGAAATTAAGTGCGTTTAGGGAATCAAAAGGCGAAAATTGTTTAGTTTAGCGCTTGTTTTGTTCTTTGGTGCCCTTTTCAAGGCAATTTTATAATAAAAACGTGATTCTATGGTGACATTGTATTTGACTTATACATATGTTAGTGTTTGGCCGAGCTTCTCCTATGGATAATATCGTCGCTCCCAACGAAGAGTAGCACATCTCAAATTACCGTGGAAGACTAGCACGTTTCACTATAGGCCCGTCCACATAGAACTTTGGCGTTGCGTTGGCGTTGGCGTCGC
>NW_023471837.1:0-4307 GCF_013731165.1 Rhagoletis pomonella
CCACCCTAGAAGGGCTAGTGAGTTTGGCGGAAGATATGGAAAATATCCCCCCGGTGAGAGAGCCACAGAGAGCCGCAGCGCGAACCACTCCGCGGGTCACGGAGAGATATCAGCACATGCGCGAACTGCCTAGGAGTGACGAGACGGCTAGAGCAGAGAGGACACAGCGCCGACCTGAACCACACAGCGGTGTGGCAACACCACAGACGGAGTACGTTAATCCGTGGACTGCGTGTAGACATTGCGGAGAAGAGGGCCATTTTGCGAGAGAGTACAGAGCTGCACGGAGAGAGTTTTGTTAGACCTGTGGTCGATGCAATGTCCCGACTCGAGAGTGCTGCCGTAGTGCATCGGGAAACGGGTCGAGGTCCCATTTGCGGCGAGGAGTGGGGCGTCAGGTAGAACAGCCTCGCCCAAACTAAAGAGTGTCCTAAGGCAGTCGGATGGCCGAATTATGGCGGCGATTAGAGTAAACGAGGTCGACGTAGTAGCTGCAGTTGATACAGGCGCAACAAGAAGTTTCTTGAGCGAGGCCATGTTTAAGAAACTGGATGTGGGAGAGGTTAGGAAGGTGAACACGCGTGTGGTAATAGAAGATGGGAGATCCAGAACGGTGCTGAAGGCTATAACGGCGCAAGTGGAGCTGGCGAATCAGGCGCATGAAAGCGATCTTTTGGTACTGCCTGGTTTGATGGATGACGTGGTGCTTGGAACCGATTATCTGGCAAAAGCGGGGGTCCGATTATGTTGCGGAGACTTAGACGTGACACTCCGAGAAGAGAGCTGCGCACAAGGAGTAGAAACGTTCACGGCAATACGCGAGGGAGGTGCAGAAAGGTCAGGTAAATGCGATGAACCCAAATCAAACCCCACATCTACAGAAGCCACGACAACCGACGAAGCGAGGGAGTTCTTAATGTCAGAGTTACGCAAATTTGAGAAGATGTCTGGAGTTTCAAATATTGCCACTCACCGGATCGTCATGAAGGATGACCGGCCGAACAAGCAGAGGTATTGCCCGAAGAACCCGAAGATGCAGGAAATCATCAACGCGGAAATCGACGACCTTATCGAGAAAGGGTGTATTGAACCCTCACACAGCCCGCACAGCGCCCCAATAGTGTTGGCGAAGAAGAAGACCGGCAAATGGAGACTCTGCGTCGACTACCGACAGCTAAACGAGCGTTCAGTGCCCGACGCGTACCCCCTACCGAAGATCCAACATATCCTTGATCGACTACGAATCGCGCGTTACATTAGCAGCCTAGACCTGAAAAACGGTTACTGGCAAATCCCAATGGAAGAGCAGAGCAAGCAGTACACTGCTTTTACAGTGCCAGGGCGTGGCCTTTTTCAATGGCGAGTAATGCCGTTTGGGCTCCACTCCGCCCCCGCGACATTCCAGCGTGCGTTAGACCAAGTTATCGGTCCAGAGCTAGAGCCGTATGCGTTTGCCTACCTGGATGACATTATTGTCATCAGTGCAACCCTGCAAGAGCACGTCCAACATCTTTCGGAGGTCTTCCGACGGCTTAGGCAGGCGAATCTTAGGATCAACCCAGAAAAATGCGAGTTTTTCAAGAAGCAGTAGAAGTATCTGGGTCACGTCGTCAGCGAGAAGGGCATTCACACCGATCCTGAGAAGGTCGCGGCTATCAAAGAGCTGACACCACCGACAAATATAAGGGAGTTACGCAGGTTCCTAGGGATAGCTTCATGGTACCGAAGATTTGTCCCCGACTTTTCCAAAGTGGCGCATGCGCTGACGGCCATGCTAAAGAAGGATATACGTTTACCGTCATCACCGACCACTTAGCGCTAAAATGGCTGAGTAAGATAGAGAGTCCATCCGGTCGGATTGCAAGGTGGGCGCTGGAACTGCAGCAGTACTCCTTCGATGTGCAGTATCGCAAAGGTAAGCTGAATGTGGTAGCAGACGCGCTGTCAAGACAGCCCCAGGAAACATTGCTTGGTTCGATGACGGCGGGAGGAGTAGCGGTAGAGTGCAAGTGGCTGAAAGACAAGATGGCGGAGGTGGAGAGGTCCCCACAGAAGTTTCCTGACTTTGTCATCGAAAATGGTGAGCTGTACCGGCGAATATCAGGCCAAATCGACGGTGAAGACGTGTTGCCATGGAAATTATGTGTACCGACAGAGCAAAGGCAGAGGGTGTTAAGGGAAATTCACGATGTTCCCAGTGCAGGCCATATGGGGATCAGAAAAAACGATAGCGCGGGCGACAGCGCGATATTATTGGCCGGGCATGTTCCGCGACGTGAGGAAGTATGTGCGACAATGTCAGACCTGCCAGCTTTACAAACCAAGCCAGCAGCAACCAGCCGGAAAGATGCTGACGCAGCTAGCGGAAGAACCCTGGGCGACGGTGTGTGCTGATTTCGTAGGACCTCTTCCGCGATCCAAGCATGGAAACACTATGGCGCTGGTAATACTAGATCGTTTCTCAAGATGGGTCGAGATTGTACTAATGCGGAAGGCAACAGCGGAGGGAGTAATTCGAGCAGTGAGAGAGCGGATTATCGGCAAATTCGGCATTCCAAAAATCTTGATCACGGATAATGGAACGCAGTTTACCAGCTCGAAATTTAAGCAATTCCTGGAGGAGATGGGAATAAGGCACCAATTCACTGCTCCGTACACACCGCAGCAAAATCCGACGGAAAGAGCTAACCGTAACATCAAGCGGCTACTGGCGCAGTTCGCAGGCAAAGGCCAGAAGAGCTGGGATGATCTGTTGCCAGAAATGACTTTGGCCCTCAACACTAGCGTGTGCGACGCAACGGGTTACAGCCCGGCGTTCGTCGTCCAAGGGCGAGAACCAAGGTTACCGAACGCATTGTATGACGAGAATACGTTAGGAACCGGCGAAGATGCCACAACACCGCAAGTAAAAGCGGTGAGAATGAAAGAGGTGTTTGAGTTAGTGCGACGAAACCAACAAAAGGCAACAACAGAGCAAGCGAGACACTACAATCTGCGAAGAAGATCGTGGCAACCGGTCGTGGGAGACAGGGTTTTGGTGAAAGAACACTTCTTGTCTAAAGCCGTGGACAATTTCGCGGCTAAGCTTGCACCGAAATACGGCGGACCACATCGCGTACTAAATTTTATTTCGCCTGTGATCGTCGAACTCGACAAGGTGCACAAAGGGAAAAGAAGAACAGCGCACGTGAGTGATCTCAAACCATTTTATGAAAGCAACGCCTCAGGTGAAAATTCCCCCGTGGCATCGTCTGAGCCTAATTCGGCGCACAGCGGCGAATAGGTAAATTTCAGCAGAGACTGAAGTGTGTGAACTCGGCAATTGCCAGCAGGGGAGCAACTGCCATGACAGAGGAGACCCTGAAAGATGAGAAGCTAGCCGAAGAATCCTAAATCTGATGAAGAAGAAGAATAATAATAATAATAAGAAGAAGAAGAACAAGAAGAAAAAATAAAGGTTCCAAGGGAAAACAATGAAAGTGGAGATGGCACGAAGCACAAAAGAAAATTATAAAAATAAACAAAAATAATAATAATTATCATTATAATATTAAAATTAATAATAACAACAGCAATAATAATATAATTATAAAATATTGATAATAATTATAATTATAAATATTAATAATAGCTAAAACATTTATAATAACAAAATAATACTAATTCTACTAATAATAATAATCGTAATAAGAAGAGGAGTAATACCGCAATGGCAACCCGAAATCTACTCCAGTTCACATCAACGCTACAAAACTCCCTTTTGGATAGTCAGCAACCCCGACACCAAACTACAGCTGTGCGAGGATGACAAATAAACAAATAAAAACAAAATATGCAATGTGAAAGTGAAACGGCAGCAAAATTACCGAAATTTTGCTGGAAAAGTGCCGGAAAACTAGGAAAATACAGTTGGTCGCGCAATGGCCACTGTCGGCAATAAAAAGGATGTGCCGCGGGCGCCAAGGCACAAGTTCGCGAAAATATGGAGCAACAGCAGCAGCAACAGGCAAATTTTGTAGCCGAGCAAGGGCGGCGTTTTGCGCGTACGTATAAAGCGCCTAACAGAGCACGAAATTCGACGCTACAGTAGAAGTGACAGCAGCGGTGGAGACCGGTCGAGTAATTCGAGCGACAACAACAGCACCGGAGGCGAGCATGACGACGCTGGCCGGCCAAGTAGCCCCAGCGAGGGCGGTAGCAACAGTGGCAGGCAACAACAAGAAATCGGCGTCGAGGACATCGAAAGCCTCGAAAGTACGTAGCCATTCGTACTGCCCCAAAATAGTGAAGATGCAGAGATGGCTGCC
>NW_023471838.1:0-4306 GCF_013731165.1 Rhagoletis pomonella
ATGTATACTGGAGAAGAGCTACCTAGAATGGCGGCGGTCAGGTGACTAATTAGAGAAAGTCGTTAGTGCCTCGCTAGGCTAATAGGAAAACTGAACACTATCTCTTTGAAATCCGATTTTATTTCTGGCTGGGTAGATCTATAACGGTTTTTACGTTTTCTACACATCTTATATGGCCGGATACGGAGCAAAAGCTATCTATCTCACTGGCCAGAACTAGTTTGAACCAAGGCAATTTTTGAGAAGCTGAGGATTGCTCTTTTTAAGCACCTTTTATTCAACAGCTGTTCATCTTTTGCACTCCAAGACCTTTATATAGACACACACACCCACATTGGATGCCATATAAAAATTTTTCTCTGTTTTGAAATATTTTACTCTCCGACTAAAGAAAAAATAGCGAATTTCAGCAATCGCTCGAAGAGCAAAACAAAAAATTAAAGATGAGAGATGAGAGCAAATTCGATGAGCAAATAAGCATTTCCGCTAGTTGAGTTTATGAAATCATGAGAAAGTTACAACCAAGTATGTATATAGATTTTAAGCAAAATAAAAAGCATTTGAGTACGCGAAATGTACAAATAAATTTATACACATACATACATATATATATATATATATATTTACAAAACAATTTGCTTATGCGGCAAACCATAGACTCATACTATCACTGCGTGACTAAGCGCAAAATGCAAAATTAGAAAAAAATGCATAAGTAAATATGTAAAAGATATGTATTTAGATTATTAATAACAAAACAGTAAATATGCTCTCGATTCCAAAAAAGAGATTCTACACCAAACAATTTGCAATAGCTTGGCTCTATTTGGTTGGTCCGTGATTAATATGTATGTATGTATGTACGTAAATTCTCTGAAAAACCCAGACAGTGGCTTTGGATTTTTCAAACAAAGAATTAAATATGGTTTCACTTTTATACTACTTAGTTGAATACCGTAATCTTTTGGTTTGTTTAATGTAGAATTTAGGGAATCCAATCCCGCAAATTGAGGATCCGATGGATTTGCGGGACTGCAGAAGAAAATTTAAAAAGACGAATGCAAGTTGTGTACGTGCTCGCCAAAATGTTCGTCGTGCATGGCTGTATTAAATATACATCATTTTATAACCCAGTGGATAATTTCAGGAGTTAAAATCCCTTCCGAAAGGCCTTGCTGAGAGACAAGAGGCCTTCCAATCTACATATATTCCTTTCTCCTTTTTTTGTATGGATTGTCATCAATTGAAGGGCTTCTTCTTTCGTTACACATTGAAGGCCTTCCAGAAGGTCTTTTATATGACATACTTCAGAAGTCCTTTTGGAGGGGGTTCATTGAGTTGCGCAATGTGTTTTGAGATTAGAAGCAAATCCTGACGTAATGGAGCAAAGCGGACTTCAGGTTTGTGTTCAGCGACCCCAACAATCTGGATTTGTTAACCCTTCAACAATTTTTTTTTTTTGGTCCTGCGTAAACGATTAAAACTTGAAAATGTTCGCCTTGATAACTAGTTCAAACTTTGTACACTTACCGATTTATGAACACATTATACAAGTGTAGAACAGTCCGTTTCTATCGAAAAATAAGTGTGCCAGCGAAAAAAAATTTTTTTTTTTCTTGAGCTTCCTTTCAGATGCTGACTTTCGAATACTCATAACCTTGGTTCTCTTATTAGAGGCACAAATTCTGCTCTGGTGTAAACTTCAAGAGTATGCTATATGCAATAAATTATTTTAACGCCATCTTCAAATTTCAAACGTTGAAAAGGTTACGCGGAAAAGCTGGAATCAGAATCGCTGATGTTTTACCTAGTTTTAGAATTACAGCGAGCGGGTATTGTTTCAGATCGGATAAAACACTACAGTGACTGTTGTTATGATATATTTTTGTTTGAAAAATACCTAACAGATATAGCGATTTTGACCATATACCTACGAAACTATGCATGATGACCAAAATCAAAAAGTGGAATTTAAAAGATAAAACCTTAAAGACTCTATCATTCCATTATCAAAAAAGTCAACCCAATTAAAAGTAAATACGTAGACTTTTATAAATCCAATCGTCTTTCTTAACATATCAATTTTAAATATAACTGTTTAGAGGAAATAATATGATTTTTTTTTTGTCTCGCAAATCCGCGGATCCGCGGGAATAATGACCTCGAACCCCAAACTTGCGGGATTGCGATTTTTATGCGGGATTGGATTCCCTAGTAGAATTTTATTGGTTTCTCTGTCTGGGATTTGTAGAAGCTGACGCAAAATAGAGAGAATAGAAAACATAACATTCATAAATATTTATAGCTTTTTCCATCATATGTGCATGCAGTCATGTGAAAAATAAAAGGGACACGAATAAAACTTTAAAAACAAACAACCTAATCAACGCGAATTCATAATCAGCGCGAATTCTTAGCCAATTAAAACTTGTATTTTACTAAGCCAGAATGAAATAGGCTATGAAACTGTATACTTAGAATTTTTCTAAAAATTGTTCATAAAAAGTTTGTTGTAAATGTATGATCCGACGAATTGATAACCTTTCTTCTGTTTGTGACTCGGTTAAAAATAGACAAAACTTGTCAAAATGTTGTGTCCTTGTTATTTTTCGCATCAGCATGTACATATGTATGTTACGGTGGTCCAAAAACAGTAAAGTCGGAATCGTAATGCTGTCGCCCCCTATGATTGTTCTATATCGCAAAAAGTATACCCGTATTTTTTTTATTTTGAAATCAAAAAATATTTAGAGGTCGCTCAAAGCGCTCAAAGTTTTCCATGTATTTTTATATGGGAAAAAAATGGTATAGAATTCTTGAAAATAAACATTTTTTTGATCGGAAGACTCTGGTTCTCTTCAAGAGACTTTCAATAATAATACCAAATTGTTTATTTAACCATTTTTTAATACTAACGATTTTTATGGCTTTTTGGCGGATTTATAAGTTATAGTTGCGATGAAAAATGGTTAAATAAACCATTAGGTATTATTATTGGGAATCTCTTACCAGCTTCAGGATATGTTTTATCCCTATCTTTTTTTCTATCTCTATTTCTACCTCTACCCTTTTCGTTCTAATATCGATAACATAACAAAATATATCGATAAAAACACCGAAAAAAAGATCGATAAAAATATCGATAACAAAAATCGATTAAGTGTCGATAACAAAACCAATAAAAAATATCCAATAAAACTATTAAAACATTGATAATAAAATCGATTAAAACTTCTATAACAAAATCGATTACAATATCGATAATGAAATTGATTATTATATCGATGAAAATATCGGAAACGGTATCGATATATATGTTCACAAATATATCAATAACAATATCGTTGTTTATATCGATAAAAATATCAATTATTATATCGATAGCGAAATCTATTATTATATCGATAACAATACCGATAAGTGTATCAAAATAATATCGATAACAAGATCGATAACAAGATCGATAACTGCCCAGCAAAAATTCTCTTAAGAGTAGTCCCGAATTAGTCTCCATCGAGCACAATTGGACGCTATCTCGCAATAACTATTACCGTTTATTAGCTGCTGGCCGACAAAACAGAACTTAATTTGCAGAATATTCAAAATTTGCAGATGCACTTATTTCCCATACACGTACATACGTACATACATACATGGTGTATCTACATACATACTTTCTGAGAGTAAACTCACGCATATTATTATGTCACCTTGATAGGGGTCAAAACTTCATATTTATGTGCATTAGGGTGGTCCAAAAACACTAAAGTCGGAATCGTAATGCTCTCACCCCTAGGATTGTTCTATATTGAAAAAAGTACGAATTTAGAGGACGCTCAAAGCGTTCAAAGTTTTCCATGTATTTTTTTATGGGAAAAATAAAATTTTTCGTAGAAATGGTATAGAATTCTTGAAAATCAATATTTTTCGATCGTATAACTCTGGTTCTCTTTCTCTTTCTGAATTCAATAATAATACCTAATTGTTTATTAAACATTTTTTAATACTAAAGATTTTTTATTGGTCGCCCCATTGCGTTTTTCGGGGTTTTTGTGCATTTTTGGCGGACCTATAAATTATAGTTGCGAGAAAAAATGGTTAAGTAAGCAATTTGTTATTATTATTGGGAGTCTTCTGCAGATAAAGAGAGTTTTCTGGTAGAAGAATATTGATCTTTAGCTATTCTATACCATTTCTACGAAAAGTTGTTTTCCCCCATATAAAATACATGGAAAACTTGGCCGCTTTGAGCGACCTCTAAATATTTTTTGATTTCAATATAAAAAATAAGGGTATAGTTTTTCGG
>NW_023471839.1:0-4305 GCF_013731165.1 Rhagoletis pomonella
TAAAACAAATTGAATGAATATGAATGACAATATTTTTTTTTTATGAACATGAATATGCGTTTGAGATTCTTACTTACATACGTAAGTAAGTATTACGTACATACATACCCAACGAAACTGAAATTGAGCTGCTCCCCAAAGCAGAAAGTAGGGAGCAGTACAAAAACAAAGTAAAAAATAAATTTTTAGATTTCTAAGAATGCTCAGAACCCAACGGGACTGTAAGTGAGCTGCTCCTCAAAGGAGCAAGTAGGGAGCAGTACAAAAGCAAAGTAAAAAATTAATTTTTAGTTTCTAACAATGCTCAGAAATAAATATCGTTTTGAGTACTTACATAAATTATTTTCTTTTGAAAAAAAAAAATGATAATTTATTTGCCAACATGTAAGTACATATGTATGAATCATATATTTGTATGGAGTTGTATGGAGAAAATTTTTTGTTGAGCTACAAAGCAAGACTCCCCCTAGAAATGTTCCTTTGGTTATAAAAACTTGCCCAGCGAAAAATGTTTAAAATCGGAAAACGGAAAGACTTGCTTCGAAAGGCCCTAAAGTTCAGCATTTTCGTGCAATTTTTCGTAAAGTGGTCAAACTGGCCTATAAGTCAGGGGAAATTTAATATATTTTAATTTATTTGTCCTCTTCTTCTTCTTATTTGGCGCTGTAACCGCCTAAGCGATTTTTGCCGAGTCCAAAACAGCACGCCAGTCATTTCTCTTCTGTGCTAACTGACGCCAATTGAAAATGCCAAGTGAAGCCAAGTCCTTCTCCACCTGGTCTTTCCAACGCAGAGGAGGCCTTCCTCTTCCTCTGTTACCAGCATCGCGGCCCGCGTTGAATATTTTCAGAGCAGGAGCGTTTCTGTCCATCCGAACGACATGGCCAAGCCAGCGGAGCCGCTGAATTTTAATTCGCTGCACTATGTATATATCGTTGTAAAGCTCATACAGCTCATCGTTAAATCGTCTGCGATATTCGCCATCACCAACGCGTAAAGGTCCGTAAGTCTTTCGCAGAATCTTTCTCTCGAAAACTCCAAGAGCCGCCTCATCAGATGCTTTCATTGTCCATGCTTCCGCGCCATACACCAGCACAGGCATGATGAGTGACTTATAGAGTGTGATCTTTGTACGACGAGAGAGGACTTTACTTCTCAATTGCCTACTCAGCCCAAAGTAGCACTTGTTGGCAAGAGTGATTCTCCGTTGGATTTCAAGGCTGACATTGTTATTGGTGTTAATGCTGGTTCCCAAATAAACGAAGTCGTCTACTTTTTCAAACTTGTAACTGTCAACAGTGACGTGGGTGCCAAGACGCGTATGCTCTGACTGTTTGTGTGCTGACAGGAGATACTTCGTTTTGTCCTCGTTCACCACCAGACCCATTCGCTTTGCTTCTCTATCCAATCCCGAGAAGGCAGAACAGACGTAGCCCTTGTTTTTACCGATAATATCGATGTCGTCGGCATACGCCAGCAATTGTACGCTCTTATAAAGTATTGTGCCTGAGCGGTTCAGTTCTGCGGCTCTTATTATCTTCTCCAACATAAGATTAAAGAAATCACACGAAAGGGAGTCCCCTTGTCTGAAACCTCGTTTGGTATCAAACGGCTCGAAGAGGTCCTTCCCTATTCTGACGGAGCTGGTGGTATTGCTCAACGTCATTTTACACAGCCGTATTAGTTTCGCGGGGATACCAAATTCAAACATCGCGGCATAAAGGCAACTTCTTTTCGTGCTGTCGAAAGCGGCTTTGAAATCGACAAATAGATGGTGTGTGTCGATCCTATTCTCGCGGGTCTTTTCCAAGATTTGGCGTATTGTGAATACCTGATCTATGGTGGATTTTCCAGGCCTAAAGCCACACTGATAAGGTCCAATCAGCTCGTTGACGGTGGGCTTCAGTCTTTCGCACAATACGCTCGATAAGACCTTGTAACCTATGCTTAGAAGGCTAATTCCGCGGTAGTTGGCGCGTATGGCGGGGTCGCCTTTCTTGTGGATTGAGCAGAGCACACTTAAATTCCAGTCGTCGGGCATGCGTTCATCTGACCATATTCTGCATACGAGCTGATGCATGCACCTCATCAGCTCCTCGCCGCCGTACTTGAATAGCTCGGCTGGCAGGCCGTCAGCTCCAGCAGCTTTGTTGTTTTTCAGCCGCGTAATCGCTATTCGTACCTCGTCATAGTCAGGCGGTGGGACAGCTACTCCATCATCATCGACTGGGGACTCGGGTTCGTCTTCCTCACTACTTTCAGCGCTGCTACCATTCAGTAGGTTATAAAAGTGTTCCCTCCACAATTTAAGTATATTCTGGACATCGGCCACTAGGTCGCCATTGTTGTTCTTACAGGAGTTCGCCCCGGTCTTGAAACCTTCCGTAAGTCGCCTAACCCTCTGGTAGAATTTTGGGGCGTTCTTCCTGTCGGCCAGCATCTCTAGCTCTTCGCACTCACGTATTTCGGCCTCTCTCTTCTTATTGCGGCAAATACGTCTCGCTTCCTTCTTCAGTTCCCTATAACGGTCCCACATGGCTCGCGTTGCGCCCGATCGCAGCGTGGCCCTGTAGGCGGCATCTTTTTTTCTCTGCGGCTTCTTGACATTCCTCATCGTACCAGTTGTTCTTTAGGGCTCGCTGAAATCCAACTACTTCTTCGGCGGCGGTACTTAATGATCGGGAACGTTGGATTGTTGAAGAGTGCTCTCAGAGAGCAGGTGTGTGAGTCGAGTGGCGAATAAATTGGCCGTCTGTTGTAATTGCAGCTTTTCGACGTTAAGCTTTCCTTGCAGTGTTGGGCGCACATTTTTTGCTGCACAGAGGCGGGTGCGTATCTTGGCTACAACAAGATAGTGGTCCGAGTCGATGTTTGGCCCTCGGAGTGTACGTACGTCCAAAACGCTTGAAGCATGCCTTCCGTCTATCACAACATGATCGATTTGGTTTCTCGTTTTTCGATCTGGAGACAGCCATGTAGCTTGGTGGATGTTCTTATGCTGGAACCTAGTACTACATATTACCATATTTCGGGCCCCGGCGAAGTCGATCAGCCTCAGTCCGTTATCGGACGTTTCGTCGTGGAGGCTGAATTTTCCGACAGTGGCGCCAAAGATCCCTTCCTTGCCCACCTTGGCATTAAAATCGCCAAGCACGATTTTGACATCGTGTCGGGGGCAGCGCTCATATGTACGTTCCAAGCGCTCATAGAAGAGATCCTTGGACGCCTCATCCTTCTCTTCCGTCGGGGCATGGGCGCAGATGAGCGTGATGTTGAAGAATCTAGCTTTGATGCGGATTGTGGCTAGACGTTCGTCCACCGGGGTGAACGCCAGTACTCGGCGACGGAGTCTCTCTCCTACCACGAATCCAACACCGAATTTGCGCTCCTTTACGTGGCAACTGTAGTAGACGTCGCAAGGCTTCACGCTTACTTTACCTTGCCCCGTCCATCGCATTTCTTGAATGGCGGTGATGTCAGCCTTTGTCTTCCCGAGGACATCAACCAGCCGGGCAGAGGCACCTTCCCCATTAAGGGTCCGGATATTCCAGGTGCATACCCTTAAATCATAGTCCTTTATACGTTTGCCGTGGTCGTCATCAGAAAAAGGGGGTCTCATCCGAGGCTTGTTGGAATTTTTCATTGGGCGGGGTTTTAACGTGGCGGGACCCAAACCCAGCGCACGCGAAGTTTTACGCCTTCTCACTTTAGCTCGCTCCCAAACGGGTGTTTGGTTGCTACCCAGAGGATACGTGGATATAAATATCCGGACGTTGTGAGCTGCGATTTGAACCGTACGCACAAGAATCGCTTCTGGCCACTCCCAGGTGAATGGCAGTCAAAAGTTTTCCACTTCTGCGCACGCAACCATCCTCCCCCCATTTGTCCCCCGATGTCAAATATGGCTAGCATATTTTTAAACCTCCACAACTGTTAAAGTTATTGATGTTTTTTCCACGTAAAATTATAATGTTCTTGGAATTCGGAAGTTAAATTATAGCCAAGTAAATTTAGATCAAATCGGTACGAAGAAAAAATAAAATGTAGTAGCGAACTTTTGATGCAGTTTACTTCTATTTGACACATAGATCCCTTAATTTCATACCGGAACACTCCGCCACCTTAGATTTTAGGTTTTATGGGGTTTTGTGATTTGCAAGCTTATTTTGCATTTTTCATAAAATCCGGCTATATACAAATTTGAAGAGGATTTAATTTCCCACATTTTTTATACATATACAAACATAAAAAAAAAATCATTTTTTATTGTAAATAATTAGCAAAAATTGCGAAACATTTTTGCAT
>NW_023471840.1:0-4305 GCF_013731165.1 Rhagoletis pomonella
GATACTTTAAATGAGTACCATATCGATACTTTCTGTTCGATATCGTGCCCCTAGGTCAGGCTTTTTTCAATATTAAACCGCACTAAGACTGCTTTTACACAGTTCAAGTATTGAATTCAATTCTGCTCGCATGTGGAAGAGGGGTGAGAAGAAAAGGGACGAGTACACATGCGTCTGTACCGTCAAGTCGTTTCAACTTTCTTGCTTTGCTTTTGGCATTTTCGTTGCTTCCCATTTAAAGAACCAAAAACCTGAATTTAACAGAATTGAAACGTGTAAAAGCAAATAGAAAACACAAAAGAGAATGAGCAAGAATTGCTTTCAAGTACTTGAATCATGTAAACCGGGTGCTAGGGTTCAATCGATACAAGTAAATACTCGATACTTTTGATACCAAGTATTTTTTACTCGATACCTTTTTGTTCGGTATCGAGTAAGTATCGAAAAAAAGTACTTGGTATCGAAAGAGTAATTTCTACAACTTTTATCATTGCAACGGCAACTCAACAAATGACGCCCGTTATAAGAGTTTTCGCGAAAAGTGCGGTCATGTAGAAGAGATAGTAGAAATCGCTTGTCTGGAAAGCATTTAGAAACGTTGTTGTTTCTTGGCAGTGTGCCCCAAAAGCTAGTTCTTTAATAAATATTTTGTGAATAATATACTTATATGAAGTCATATATGTAATTATAACTAATGCTGTTCCTCAGCAATGTACCAAAAGAAACAATACAATTTTTTTTCATAAATAGTTTGTAAATGATGCTGTGCGCTGTATACTTATAGGGGTGAGCTTATGGATAAGTGTCGGATATTTATTTTTATTTTCAAATAAATTTTAGTTTCTTTTTAATAAAAAAATATAGTTCATTCTATGACAAAACCCATGTAAATCCAAGTTTAAAATTTTTTACAAAAATTAAAAAAAAGTCAAAGTTTCACCAAAATTAAACACTTTATTCAGAATAAAAAGTTTGGAATTTTGATGAAAACGTACTAGTGCAAAAGAGAAGGCACAGGTTGTCCCTTCTTATTATTTACGCTCTTTGATGAAACTTTGTTGATTTGCTTTTAATTTTTGTACAAAGTTTTAAACTAACAAGGTTTTTGTTATGGAATGAACTATATTATTTATAAAAAAAAGTGAATAAAACTATGTTGAAAATAAAAACAAAAATAAAAATGCAGAACTTATCCAAATTGGGTGACCTATACACTCATATGGCTGAAAAAATTATAACCAATACTATTCCTTGGTAATGTGCCACAAATATTAATTAATAATTATTTTGTATTCTTACTAAATAACTTAAATATATACTTTTTCTATACCTGCAACTTTATTGGCTTTTTATTTGATTTTGACATACAATGTTTTAAACCATGATAAGACGTAATCATACGACCTTTTACAACAAAAAAGGGAAGTATCTTTCGAAAGAGAAGATGAAGACAATTCAAATAAGTACTCGATACTTTGCCGATACTGAGTAGGTATCGATACTTTCCGACTTTGAGTACAAGTACTCATTAGAGTACTTAGTGGTATCGATTAGTGAAGGATATAATCCCTCAGGCACGGTGCACTTTAAGCTGATGCCACATAAAACTTTTCCTTAGCTTTGCGTGACAGATTCGCTTTGACAGATGAGATGAATTGTATGAAAATGCACAAAGCATACCACATAGATCATTGAAGCTGCAGCGCGAAGCGAAAAGATGGCCAACTCCCATCTTTTTGCGCGCTTTGACAATCAGCCGGTTTAATATTTATTTTGTTTCGTCCAAATTCGAGTATTCATGCAGAAACATAAAACTCAATTACATTGCTGATAATTTTAAAGCAAATTTCTAAAATCCACAGCAATTTTGAAGAGTAGAAATGCAGTGCAAAATTGATTTCTTGGCGTTCATTGTGGCATACCTTTTGCGTCTGGCGCTTTGCTGGCAAAGTTATAAATGTCACGCAAAGCTACAAAGTTTTATCTGGCATCAGCTTTAGAGCGATACGATACGCGATACGATATGAAATGCGCTCAGTGCACATTAGAGAGGTGCGATATGCGATGCGGCACGCGATACCATTTTGTGATAGCTATACAAACTTTTGTGTCATTATAAGCTTATAAATGATTTGGAAATGAGTTGCGTCTCAACCGAGTTTAGACCTTTCGAATAATGGGTGTATGTTTATATCTATAAACTTTTAAAAAAATTGAAACAAATGCACAATACCTACAATTCTCGAATTAAAAACAAAAAAAAATTAGGATCGATAGAGACCATTGAGGTGAACATAACGATACATATATATTTTTTTGGGAAACAACAACTACGACAATTATTAAAAGTCAAAGTTGAAATTAGGCTTTTTTTTTAATTAATATTTCTCAAAATCCTCTTTAAGGATTTGGATACGCCAGAAATATTATATCGCAGCGGTGTCGCACGTGCGATACGCATGCGATATTATATCACAGCGGTGTCGCTGTCGTGCAAGTGTGCACAGGCCCCTATTGCGAGTGTCGACTGGCAGTAGAATAGAAATTTGTCGATCGAGTCGGTCATCTTTTATTTTGCTATTGTGTAACTTGATCGATAAAGATTTGTACTATTGTGAATGGTTGACTGAATTGTAAACAGCTGTTTGTTTGTTTACATTTGTTTCTTTAGTATTCCATTTACCTCATTTTTAAAATAAATGGCCCGTAGTCATAGTTAAAATAAAGTCGACTTTAAAGTTAGTTGCAGCTTTTTGACATAATTTTCAATGGGATATCTGTCAAAAAAGCTGCAACTAACTTTAAAGTCGACTTTATTTTGACTATGACTACGGGCCCTTGCTTTTATTATAAAGTTTAAAAAATGTACACAGTTGAAATATGGTTTAGTGATGAAGATGATGTGGAAGCTAATAGGTTAGTAGAGTTGGCTAAAGCAAAGAGGGATTTGTGAGATTCGTCGGATCCCTTGGAGTTGGAAAATGAAGTGTATGTACATATGTGAATTTTATGAATAGAAGTTGCGTTCCCGATGCTTCACGGTTTTTAGGTTCTACAGGATTTGCAGGAAAAGCTGTTTTCCTCATTAATAAACTTAATGGAAATTTAAGAAATAGGGTACGGTTTAGTTATTTGTACAACGATATTGGGTATTTGTGTCCCAACGCGTGACCCTAGTTTAAAAACTTTAACATACAAGTGTAGTGAAAGGATTAAACTTTAATTTAAAATAAAGATTTCAAATTTCCGAGCACTAGTTAATTAATAAATTATGCAGTTTTTTGTAAATTTTGATGTTGGTTCTGCGCAAAAACACTGGATGGCGTAGCCGGAGTTATATGCACAAGAAATATTGTATATCTTTCACAATAGAAGAGGAGCTTCCTCCCCTACTCTTTCCGAAAATTCCTTTGCCTATGTCCTCATTCTCCCGCATCAGCTCGACCAACCGCGCAAGTTGCCTTTTGTTGCTTACAATTTTTGATATGTATATTTCACAATTTTTTACAACTTACAGATCAACACTCACAGATCAGACACTCACAATACACTACTGCCAGTCGACATTCGCAATAGGGTGACAGTTTTCATCGCTTCCTACCAATTCCCACATACTCAGCTTGCCGATGTCGCATTCATATCGTATCGTGTATCGTATCGCATATCGCAACGCATATCGTATCGCTCTAATGTGCACCGTACCTAAGTGCAAAAGGTGCTCAGCCCCTCTTCTTCGGCAACACAGGAAGGAGAATTCTAATACATGAGGGTTATAATGCCTAAGTGCGGCCGAAAGCCGCCTACGCAAAAAGGTGTTATCCGTAAAAGGTGTTCAGCCCCTCTTCTTCGGTTGCATAGAAAGGGGAATTCTACTTCATGAGGGTTATACTCCCTAAGTGCGGCCAAAGGCCGCCTACGCATAAAAGTGTTCTCCGCAAAAGTGGTTCAGCCCTCTTCTTCGGCAACACAGAAAGGAGAATTCTATCTCGTGAGGGTTATAACCCCTAAGTGCGGCCGAAAGCCGCCTACGCAAAAAGGTGTTATCCGTAAAAGGTGTTCAGCCCCTCTTCTTCGGTTGAACAGAAAGGGGAATTCTACTTCACGAGGGTTATACTCCCTAAGTACGGCCAAAGGCCGCCTACGCATAAAAGTGTTCTCTGCAAAAGGGGTTCAGCCCTCTTCTTCTGCAACACAGAAAGGAGAATTCTATCTCGTGAGGGTTATAACCCCTAAGTGCGGCCGAAAGCCGCCTACGCATAAAATGTTATCCGTAAAAGGTGTTCAGCCCCTCTTCTTCGGTTGCAC
>NW_023471841.1:0-4304 GCF_013731165.1 Rhagoletis pomonella
AACATCCATTTTCGTAAATGAATTCGCCGCACATATGGTTTCGCGGCGATAAAGAACGTTAAGAAAAAGTGACCGATGATGGAAATAATCAAATGAAATGGAAAAAAACATGGCCGCAGCTCTTTTTGTTTATTTGCTGACGGCATTTAACAATTTGC
Source organism: Rhagoletis pomonella (assembly GCF_013731165.1). Taxonomy (NCBI): domain Eukaryota; kingdom Metazoa; phylum Arthropoda; class Insecta; order Diptera; family Tephritidae; genus Rhagoletis; species Rhagoletis pomonella. Next base: position 159 of record NW_023471841.1, read on the forward strand.
ATGCGCATGTGCATAGATTTACTTTATTTTTTAATTTTAAGCAAATATAAGTAAATTAAATACATGCGCTATGCAAGACCTTTATAAGCTTCCTCTTTAGTATGGAAGTTGTAAACTTGCAATTTATGATGAAATTACCCTTTTTATATCAACCAAATGTACTTTTATAATCAATAAATAATTTACATCAATTTGTGCAAATGTACTCTTGCGATTTTCCTCCTAACATGTGTATGTTTCTACATCCATGCAAATACACGTACATACGTACATATGTACATATACGCGTATGCCACTAAAATACAACAATAACAAATTCATTCATAAACGCATGCGCATATTCTTCAAGGTCAAACTCATTCATTCATAATTCAATGACCATACTTCTCCCCGCAAGTTCATCGCCCACAAGCGCAACTTCTGCGCGAGGCCACAAAAATTCTAAAATGTAAAATTGAAGAAATCACTGCCAGTCAAATGAAAAGTTGCAACTCCGCTGTAAAATCTGAGGACATTTGCAAAAATAACTTATCTCGAGCTTAGCCATTATTTCTCTAAACTTCTAAGTCACAGTGCTCCTTCCAACTTTTAAATTATTAATTAGTTGCTTAAGATTTTATTTTAATAAAAAAAAAATAAACATACATTTTTTGCACAAATGGCCCATGATATTTTGATGTAAACTCAAAACTTCTAAAATCACATACATAAGTGGTTTTACAACAAATGTAACTTGGCAACATGGTTACCGTCACCAGCTTCGGTCATCAATTTTAAAATTTTTGTAAACCGATCGCTTACGATTTGTTTACAGTTGACTCTAGATACCACGAGCAACATATAAACGAATTCAAAAAATTTTATTATTTTGCATTATTGATAATTGCAAAGCTCTGAAGCATGTATAAGTGAGTGTATACATACAGACCTATTCTGCGTTGGTAACACAAATATTGTTTACTATCACGAAAAGATTCAAACACAAAATCGTACATTAACATATTCTGTGTTAGTAATCAGATTTTTTTAACGGATAATAAAGCTCATCTCTTTGGTTAAACCCTTTTCGCATTCTGCGCACTTTTTTAACCAGTAAAATTTGTTACCCTCTCATAAGCAGGTAACAAAATATTGCCCCATGAAATATGCAACAACAGAATTTCTACAAAACTTCACACCTGGAATGCTGAATAAATTAAAACGTTACCACGGTACCTATAATTGTGGTTACAAGAAGTGGTAACAATGTTAGGTAACAAAATTTGCTGGTTACAAAATATCCGGTAACAAGCAGATTAGAGCTACAAGAATTCAAGTTAGGGATGGCCTACTGTAAACGTACATATGTATGCGCGTAAATATGTCAGGACGCGGCATTTCGCAGGAATTTAAGAATTTGTCAAGATAAACATGGCGGAGGACGTGGGAGAGACGGAGACAACTTATGTTTCACATTTACGCGTTTGTTTTGGCGGAGGATGTGAGAAAGACGGAGACAACTCATGTTTCATATTTATGTGTTTATTTTTTGCATGCATATGAACAAAAAAATTGGAAAACATTTATTCTTGCCCGATAATAACAAAATGTATGCATACTCAAGTATAAATGCATAGATTTAAATTAAACTTATGCCGTCTGTATATAATAAACATTGGTTTTGTAAAAAAGCCGCCGTATACACACTTTATCCATCAAATCTCCCAACACACCATCTTTTTGCACACTTTAAATATGTAAATTTCCGGATGAAAACAAAACATAAGTACACTCATATATAAATGCATAGATTTCTTATTAAACTAATGCATTTTTATATAAAAGTACACTGGTTTTGTTTAAAATAATGATCACTTTTTATCCACAGACGCCAACAATCGGCACTTGTTGACAAACACTTGGCACTTACAAACACTTTTTATTATTGATAAGGACACTTTCACAATAAGGCACGTCAGTATCTTACACATTCACTGAATATTTTATATTTTGCACCTCCATTTATGTATTTTCTAAATTAATTTACATTTTTTCAATCACTTGTGCAAAATAATCACCGACATTCACATTTGCCGCTTTTCTTCTGTTTTGTTTGCTTTTTCCGCATTCGAGGCGAAAATCAAAAATCTGCCGCGGACAGAGTCAAAAGGGAGACGAACTCCTCATCTCAACCTTTCAGATACGGTCAAAATCGTCCCGGCACATTTTCAAAGTAACGAGTTGTCGCTTCTTATACATTTACGTTCTTTGGTATCTCAGTCGTTGTCGTCAAGTTCCACTAACGGCAACCCTAGGAAGCGTGCAGCTTCTGCGGGGTTTGCCCATAAGGACAAGGTCGTTAGGGATGTCGGGTTTGCCGGGCATGCGAAGAGATGTTTCGAGTCATGTGGGGTCTCTCCGCATGCCGGACATTCATTAGGCACATCCTCATTCAGCCTACTCAGGTAGGAGTTTAACCTGCTGCAGTAGCCGGAGCGAAGTTGTGCAAGTGTGGTGCGCGTCTCCCGAGGCAGATGAAGCTCCGTCTCGTCAATGTCCGGGGGTGGTGTGCCTAGAACGGCATTCACAGGTCTAGAGTCTACATAACTCGAGACTGAGTCCCTGTGAATGCCGTTCAAGGCCTGTCTGTAGGCTGTCGGGTCCAGAGGTTGCTTAATGAACCTCTGGACTTCGTCCGTTAGTTCATATAGATGCCTCCTGACGTGCCTAGGCGAGGGCTCCTCTGCAAGCAGCTGTCTGCACGGGTGGCCACTTCTGTGGGTCCCAATCAGGAACTGCTTGCAGAGCATTATATTGTGCTCCTTCACCGGGAGCATTTGCGCCTCGCCGTGCAGGTGGTGTTCAGGCGTCATCAGGAGGCATCCCGTCGCTGTCCTCAGTGCGGTGTTTTGTGCGGTCTGTAGCTTCGTCCACTGCGTCCTACTAGTCCCAGGCGACCACACTGGCGCTGCGTAGTTCAGAACCGGCCGGCCTATTGCCTTGTATGTTGCCAGCAACGTTTCTTTGTCTTTGCCCCAAGTACTGCCGGCTAGCGACTTGAGGACCTTACCTTGTTGCGGCTCTGTACTTTATTGACAATAGCGGTTGAGTGCGCAGAGAAGGAGAGCAGGCTGTCGAAAGTTACTCCGAGTATTTTGGGGTTATTCACCGTCGGAATTGGTGTGTCATCGACGTGAATCCCCAGCGGTAGCCTGACCTCCTTCGTCCAGGTTGTGAACAGGGTCGCGGAGGATTTCGTAGAGGAGAGGGCTAGACACTTTGCAGTGAAGAAGCGAGAAAGTTCGGAGAGATAGCCGTTTACTTTCGAACACAGGTCATCAATTCCATTCCCAGTCGCCATAATCGAGCAATCGTCGGCATAGGAGACAATCGAGACTCCCTCTGGTGGTTGAGGGAGCTTTGAAATATAAAAGTTAAACAGTAGCGGGGAAAGGACACCACCCTGAGGAACCCCCTGTTTTATTTTTCGCTGCTTACTCGTTTTGTCTCTGAACATTACCGACGAATGTCGACCACTTAGATAATTTGCCGACCACCGTTTGAGCCTCTGTGGGAGAGAGGAGGCCTCTATATCTTCTAGTAGCGTGGAATGGCAGACGGTGTCAAACGCCTTTGACAAGTCCAACGCTACTAGAATCGTTCTCTCACAGGGACGGTTACGGTTAAGGCCACGAGTTATCTGAGTGTTTATGGCGTTAAGTGCTGTTGTTGTGCTGTGCACTTTACGGAAACCATGCTGATGCTTCGCTGGGGTCAGGTGATTTGTGAAGTACGGGAGTAGCAAGGCCTCGAGTGTCTTCGCTACCGGGGAAAGGAGTGTAATCGGACGATACGAATCTCCTTTGTTTGCAGGTTTCCCCGGTTTGAGCAGTGGGACCACTCTCCCCACCTTCCAGATGTCTGGGATGATGAGAGTGGCCATTGACAAATTGAGGACCTCCGTTAGGTACGCTACCCCCGCAGGACCCAAATATTTCAGCGTCAGCATGCATATACCGTCGGGACCCATGGCTTTGGAGGCTTTCGCCTTCCCGATGGCCACCTGAACTTCACCGCAAGTGAAAGCAAGGGGGGCACAATTTGTTGGCAGTTTGTGCAGCCTTCTGGTCACTCGACGCTTGGCTTTGTCCACCGGAGGATGCAGTA
>NW_023471842.1:0-4304 GCF_013731165.1 Rhagoletis pomonella
AAAAAAAAGAGGGTTATAGTTACATAAAATTTTTAAAAAACTTATATGATAGGAGACAGTTAGAAAAATTTAAAACTGGACATACCAATACAAATACTACAAACTTGGCCTAAAATGGGTCTATTAGACGTAAAAACAGTAGACTCTACTGCAAATGTTATCGACAAAGTTGACGTAACGTCCCCCGACTTGGAAGTTATAACCATCTTGTTATTTGTAATAGTAGCCCTTTTAGCAGCAAATATTTGCTTTAAATTGTATAGAATGCACAATAGGTGCTTAAAAAAAAATATACAGCCAGTAGAAGCAATGATTTAGACCAAGTCTAACAAATTTATTACCCACTGTTACAATAAAAGGTTCAACCAAAGGTAATGGACTGGAACCAAATATTAATTAAAGCTAGACAAATTAGAGAGGAATTTTTGAAAACACATAAGTGCCTAAACAACGACAGGGAAATAAAGACAGAGACACTTAATAAACATATCAATAACCTAGTCAGCACACTTGAAAAAACTTAGAGTTTTTCTAAATGTCAACTATAATAGACTTACACAAGGTCATAAAGTAGCAGCTGAAACATTCTTTCTTGACATTAGGGAAAAACTCATAACGGTAGCCTCAAGAAAAGGAATTACAATAGATATCCCAACGTCACTACACGAGGAAATATCATTTACACCACTACAAGAAATTATACAAACTCCCACAATGACACAGACAGTAGTAGAATTTATAAATACAGCAACAAAGCTTATACCTGATTTTGATGGCAAATCAGAAAATTTACGTTCATTCCTTGACGCACTAACTCTGGTTGATGCGATAAAAGGCGAACATGAGGCAATAGCCATTTCAAGGAATATTAGAATGACCCAAACAGACAACAATAGTTCGGAAAACCCGGACATTCCCCTAAGATAAACTCGGACTACAAAATATACAATCTTAACCTTAACTTTAGCATTTACATACAAGTCAGAATTGCTCACACTAACACCGCCATAACACTACTAGTTGACACAGGAGCAGACATTTCCATAATTAAACATGACCAAGATACACTTAAACACATAAACAAAGAACACATTACAACAATACAAGGCATTGGACAAGGAAAAATCAATTCAATAGGCACAACATTTTTCGATTTAAAGTTTAAAAATTACTTAATACCACACGAGTTTCATGTAGTACAAAACGATTTCCCAATACCGTGTGATGGCATTATTGGAATGGACTTTATGAAAAAATACAATTGCCTACTTGAATTCAATGAGAATCAAGATTTCCTAACCCTCAGACCAGAAAAATTCCAAATGCACATTGAAATACCAATTATAACTACTTGTAACGATGACATAACACTCCCAGCTATGTCAGAAGTTATAAGAAGGGTGAAACTTTCTACTCCTTTTCAAGAAGTACTGATACCTAATCAAGAAATACAAACAGGTATATTCATTGCAAGTACCTTGGTAAAATCTGAAAATGCATTCATACGAATTCTTAACACAAATGACAGACCAGTAACGGTAAAACTAAACAGAATTCAATCAGAAAATCTCACTGACTATAACATAATTTCAAGTGATCAAAACAAAACAGAAAGAAAAAATAAAATTTTAGATACACTAAAGAAAAATTTTCCAAAACTATTTGAAAAAACGGAATTATGTTCTAGGTACAGCGATATTTTTGGATTAGAAACAGAAGCAATCACATCAAACAATTTTTACACACAAAAGTTAAGGACAAAAGATACAGACCCAGTATACATTAAGAACTACCGTATACCACACACTCACAAAGAAGAAATTGAAAGACAAGTCTCAAAAATGTTAAAAGATGGAATAATAGAGCCATCATGTTCCGAATATAATAGTCCTATTTTATTAGTTCAGAAAAAAATCACTTCCAAATTCAATTGAAAAAAGATGGAGGTTAGTAATAGATTACAGGCAGATTAACAAAAAATTAATAGCGGATAAATTCCCACTGCCAAGAATAGATGACATCCTAGACCAATTAGGTCGAGCTAAATATTTTTCTTGTTTGGATCTTATGTCAGGATTCCATCAAATACCACTAGAAACAAATTCACGAGACCTGACATCCTTTTCTACAAATAATGGATCCTACAGGTTTTCTAGACTCCCATACGGATTAAAAAATTGCCCCTAATTCATTTCAAAGAATGATGACAATTGCGTTTAGCGGTTTAAAACCAGAACAAGCATTTCTCTATATGGACGACCTGGTAGTCCTGGGTTGCTCTGAGAAACACATGCTATCAAACCTATCGGATGTTTTTGAACTATGTCGCAAGCACAACTTAAAATTACATCCTGAAAAATGTTCATTTTTTATGCGCGAGGTGACTTATTTAGGACATAAGTGCACTGACAAAGGCATACTCCCCGACTACAAAAAATTTTCAGTAATTAAAAATTACCCTATACCTACAGATGCAGATAGTGCGAAAAGATTTGTAGCATTCTGTAACTACTACAGGAGGTTTATAAAAAATTTCTCTGAATACTCAAGACATCTCACTAGATTGCCAAAGAAAGGAGTACCTTTTCAGTGGACACTAGAATGTAATAATGCTTTCGAGCACCTTAAAAAGGCATTGATAAGTCCTACATTGTTACAGTACCCAGATTTCAGCAAACAATTTTGTATAACTACTGACGCAAGCAAACACGCATGTGGTGCTGTACTAACACAAGAATATGAGGGAAAACAATTGCCGGTGGCATATGCATCTAGAACTTTCACAAAAGGAGAAAGCAATAAGTCAACAATTGAACATGAATTAACCGCCATACATTGGGCAATAACATATTTTAAACCATACATTTACGGAACAAATTTTCTGGTAAGATCAGATCATAGGCCACTATCTTACCTATTTTCAATGAAAAACCCCAGCTCAAAACTAACTAGAATGAGACTTGATCTTGAAGAATATGACTTTGTGGTAGAGTACCTTAGGGGAAAAGACAACTATGTTGCGGATGCATTATCACGCATTACAATTGACGATTTAAAAGATATAAATGTTAAAAATAACACTTTATACAAAATGCAAACAAGATCTATGACAAACAAAAGTTCTCTTAATCAAAACACAATTAAAACGCATCAATCTAATACATATGATAAGCCCAGTATATATGTACCTATTAATAACACTGACGTGAGAAAATACTATAAATTAAAGATTACACCCAAGACATGCTATATCAAACGGGGTAAATCTATTAAAACATATATACAAATCAATGATTTGTTTGTTAAAGGGAAATTTGACTTAGGTCAATTTTTCTCTAGGCTCGATGATGTGGCCGATAAGCATTCAATTGACAAATTACAAGTGGCACCTAGTGAGAAAATTTTCGAATTTGTCTCTATAAATGAATTTAAAGAAATGGGCAATAAGAAATTAATTAAAATGAAAGTAGCGCTACTGAATGAGGTGACCCAAATAAATTATAAAGATGCAAAAACAATTGAAAGTATATTAAAAAGATATCATGATGACCCGGCAGAAGGAGGTCATTGTGGCATTTCAAGAACCTTGAATAAAATAAAAAGATACTATTACTGGAAACACATGACTAGAACAATCACGAAATATGTTAAGAATTGTCATAAGTGTCAAATAACCAAAGTCACAAAACATATAAAATCCAATGACTTTGACGCCAACACCAAACAAGGCATTTGATACAATATTCGTTGACACAATCGGCCCGCTACCATTGTCAGAAAATGGAAATGCATACGCAGTCACTATAATATGCGACATGACTAAATATTTAGTGACAATACCAACTAAAGATAAAAATGCAAAAACTATAGCTAAGGCAATTTTTGATAATTTTATTCTCGTCTACGGTCCTATGAAGACGTTTATATCGGAAATGGGCACGGAATATAAAAATTCACTTTTAGAAGAAATATGCAAACTTTTAAATATAGAAAAACTAACATCAACCGCCCACCACCACCAGACGTTAGGGACGGTCGAGAAATCACATAAAGCGTTTAACCAATATGTAAGGTCATATGTATCGATAGACAAAAGTGATTGGGATGAGTGGCTTAAGTATTTTACATACTGCTTTAATACAACACCATCAACTGTACATGACTATTGTCCACACGAGTTAGTTTTTGGAAAACTTCCAAATGGGTTTCAACAATTTGATCAGGTTGACAAAATAAGCCCACTTTATAATTTAGATAATTACGCTAAGGAAATTAGATTTAGGTTAGAAATATCTCATAAAAGA
>NW_023471843.1:0-4304 GCF_013731165.1 Rhagoletis pomonella
AAAAAACACTAATTTGTGACCCAGTGTTATTATTCAAAGAAAAAACTAAATTTTGTAAATACAAAAAAAAAATAGACTAAACTTCATATCCTTTAAACATATTGTATGTAGTTAGGATCTATATTTCAATGAGCAACAATTATTATGTCGACATTGGGTGAAATCATGTACCCGCTTCACGAATTCTCCCCCTACTTTGACTAGGGCGCGCAATGAGCGGAGTCTCTTACACTGTGAACAGTTTTTAAGAAGCTTGTGGCCAAAATTCTGAGGGGGATTTCTTTTTAATTTAAAGAAAAAATTGATAGGTAAAAGGCATCAACGCCATCATTTATATACTTTTACATTTTATTTTACTTCATTCCTCCATTAGTCTATTCTTGAGCCTAAGTCCCCTAAACTGTGGGAAAAATACCACAAATAAAACAAGCTGACAAAATAAAAATATATTAGCTTTTTCCTTGTAATTTTTTGTTTGCTTCTTGCTCGGTTCGTTATGCATTTTCTAGTTTGGCATCAGTGTTTATTAACAGCTTTTGTTTTTGAGTTACACTAACTACCCGCATATACAAATTTTGTTTTGATTTCTAAGTTTTGATGTACACTAAAGTTTTGTTTCTTGTTTTAAAAATGGATTCGTCAAGAATATTTGTGGCGAATATATCTTTTAAAAAGAGATATTTTACTTAAATATGTAGTAATTATCTTGTATTTTTTAGTCAAAATAATGAACCTGTAAATTTCAACAAATAAACTGCTATAAATTATCTAGTATTTATTTCTTAATGAGGGTACCAGAAATACCCAATAGCAATAAAAAAAAATAGGAAAAATTTTGTGTAATCTGAGAAAGTTTCATTTAAAAAAACTTTCAAAAAATATTATATTAAATGTCGCCAATGATAAAAATAATTAGAAGTCAGCAAAAGAAGACACATTTCATTTCATTTATTTCGGTTCAGGCATTAGTACAATAAGATTCAATCTTTTATAGTACAACAATGATAAAAGTAAAGATAATACTTATTTATTTATATATTGCAAATTAAAATTCTAAAATATATACAAACGCATATGACACATTCAATTAAACAGAAAATAACACGGATACATAAAACTTATAACATATATACAAACAGTATGGTATGTTAGCAAAGCTCAAAAAATCACTTAATTATATATTATTGCAAATATGTAGATGGTTCATCAATTTTTAGCGAAATAATTATAAAGAGTATTTTTGAAGTTGCTACTGTTGATTTTGCTCCTAATGGTAGCAGGTATAGAGTTCCAAATTCTAATAGCATTGACATTTAGGTACTTTGAGAAGAAATATTAAACAAAATCCAAAAATAGCTTTTAAATTGAAGTAATCAAGTCAATTAGAAAATACGTAATGGCAAAGGTTTTATGGTTTGACTTTTACAGGCTTTTTGTTTAATTTTTAATTGTCATTAGGATATGTTTGCAAGGCACAGTAGCTCAAATAACCACTATTTCTATACAAACTTAAAATTAGCACATTCAAGTCCAAAACAAATTTACTTATTTACTATATTCAATACAAACATTAACATGCATACGTACAATTTAATGCGTTACTGCTTCAAGAGACCTAATCTGACCGTATTTCCAGTACCAAATTTTTGTATATGCACTGTTGTCATTGACTAGATAAGGGCGGACCCACTGGGAGGAACTAGGGAAATATTTAGTAATAACCAGGGAACGGATTTTTAGGACCTAAAAACCTATACGAAATAGGCTGGAAAAGGCAATAGGTATTGCAAAAAAAGGCAAAACAAAATAGCGAAAAAGGCAGGAAAAGGCACTAGGTATAGCAAAAAAAGACGGAAAATACGAAGAACAATGAAAAAATACATTTATTTTAGAAATGTTTATATTACAAGTAAAAAGAGAAAAACTATGAACTAGTTCATTTATATGAAAAATTTGTACTTTGAATCTTTGACTATTTTATCCTTTCGAGTTTCTAACTCATAAAACTTTAATCTGTATAGTTGTAGTAACACTGAACCACAAGATGTATTTTGAAGTTTTCTGGCAGCAATTTCATTCGATTTTCATGAAGAAAAGCCTTGAATGTACTAAATGTGCGCTCGCCGTAAGTTGATACAAGTGGAGCCCAATTTAAATATAGAACGTTTGAAACGTTCATATTATCAGGAATATGGGCGTTTTCCTCGCCCTTTACAATTTTATCCACACCCGTTATTGTCTCCAAGCCTACGTTAGCTGAGAAAACGGCTTTGCATTTTTCTAACACCAATTTGGCAAGAGGTCCCTGCGCTTCTATAAACCGCATGGGCATGTGTATATTTTTTAATCGTTTTTTGTTATTTCTTGGCCTTATAACAATTATATTCAACAATTTTTATTGAGCTCGAGGGCGGTTTTCCGCTTTTCCACAATAAATTTTCATTGAAAAACGGACTCGAGCTCAATAAAAATTGTTGAATATATTTTTTTAATCTTAAAAAAAAGATGGTAATGCTATAATCACTTTTCTAAAGGTAAAAATGGCAAAAAAGTCAAATATCTTAAAAAAGGCAAAAAAAGGCAACATCAAATGTGTATATATGGAATCAGGGAAAGCTAAATCGTGGACATTCTTAATCGAATATACTCTATCTCTTTAGCAGAAAAAAAAGGCAATTTCCATAAAATCCGTTCCCTGGTAATAACTATTTATATAACTTCTTAAATTTCATTCAGGCCATTTCCACCGAACAATAAAGACTAAATAACATTCTGTTAACTTTTAAAAATGTAATCGTTTCCACCGTCTGTATTTTACGGTAATCTAAAAGTTCGTTTTTTCCATTATTTTTTAATGGTGGCGTAGTCTTTGCTTCAATTTACAGTTACCCTTCAAGAAAACGTATAAGCTCTGATAAAAATAAGTAAATGGAAATGTATGTAGAACAACTGGTTTTTCATAAAGAAACTTCCGAAAGCATCAGGCATTGTGACAACTTTAGTTGCAACCCTAAGCAATCGAAGAATCCATGTTGAAGATCACGTCCATGGAATTTTCTCAAATGCCACACAATTAGCTTAAAAGTTAGACGCTGAAGTAAGAAAACCTTTCCCATCACTGTAGCTAATCGAGCAGCTGACCGTGTGTGAAAACTAAAAGGCGGTAGAATTGATTCAATTAAATTTCTGTCTGAACTTAATATGTGAAGCAAAATATACCATCTTAGTACTTATCAACTGCCTCATAGACCGCTTTAGTAAGGTTTTGGTAGGGTATGAACAACAAAAAATTAGGGTGGGGCGTAATTAGCGTTTTGGCACTAAGTTCACACACATCACACTTTTATTTCATAAAATCTTGAAACAGATATATTTCAAAGTGTATGAACTAAAGGTGGGCAGGGTAGTATTTAACTTTTTTCCAATTATTTTATTATTAAATAGTCAAATTTGTGCGTATTCATGCTATCGTACGGATCGAAAATCATGAAATATGCCTTTAGTTTTCTATACAAAAATTTCAAATTTTCAATTTGTACGAAAGCAAATGCGGCATAATCGGGCTATCACTGAATCCATCGTAGGTTCGTTTTTCGTAAAATCTACGAAAGTGCTATCACTGAGGGCCAGTTTTTCAGTGTCAGTTTAAACTTAGATTAAGTAAACTGAGTTTAAATTGGACAGCTGGCTGACATCTGATTCGCTAATCTTAGTTTAAACTAGCCAGATCGGGCGTTTAAACTGACTTTAAACCACGGCCGTGCACTGAAAAAACTGGCGCTGAGAGCCTTCATTAAATCCATTCGTAATGAAGATACGTACATATACTCTACGTTGAGTTTATGCTGTCGGAACAAAATTAAAAATCGCAAAACCTTAAAATTAATGCAAAAAGCTGCATTTTTGTTAATAATAAATATTTTTATGCTCCAAATTTGTTATAGTTTGATTAAGTCCGTATATTTGTGTGAATGTAGACGTAAAATACCAATGACATACATACATATATACATACATACAGCTTCGCACCCAGTAATATATTTTGGGAGGGGTTTACACTTCTGGAAATTCGCTTCAGATGATATGCGCTTTAAAATACATTTATGCAAGTTTTATGTACAGTATGTGATAAATAAACAAATTTTTTAAAGTTTCATAAATTACACTTTATTTACATAAAATTAACAAAGAACTGAAACATTTTAACCGACTTCAAGGTTATCAATTCGTCGGAATATTTTTTTCTTTTTTTATGTATGCTGCCGCATAACTTTGGACCACGGAAAGATGGTACCTAAAGGGTC
>NW_023471844.1:0-4304 GCF_013731165.1 Rhagoletis pomonella
CCATTCATAATTCGACTTTTGCTCAGCCAAGCTCCTCAACGTTTAACCCCATAAACCGCGAAAAGCCAATACCGCGGTCAATCCTTCACCTTCCTCCATGCGATACGGAGATTTTTTTATATGGCTTGGCCATCCTTTAGGGATTTATTCATGGCCATTTATATAAATAATTCGCGGTTAACTCCGGTTGAAAAATTGTACCACCTCAATCAAAAGACCCGTGGGGAAGCCAAGGATATCGTGAATAAGTCCCCGTTGACCAATGATGGTTTTGCGATTGCGTGGCAAAACTTGAGCGATCGTTATGAAAATAAAAGAGTTATGGTCAATAGCCAGTTGAAGACATTATTTAACTTGCCCACGGTAACAGTTGAGCGTGGTACGGATATTAAAAATTTGCAGCGGACAGTGAATAATTGTATCGCAGTCCTGCAAATGTATGGCATTGATATCGCGAACTGGGATGCTATATTTGTGTTTTTAGTTTCCAGCAGATTACCAGACAACACCTTAGCTTTGTGGGAGCAGGGAATCGTTGACAAAGCTGAAATTCCGAGGTGGGAGGATTTGGATAACTACCTTTCGAGTAGGTATCAGACCTTAGAAACAGTTTCGGATATTCAAAGCACACGAGTGCATAAGGCAGAACCAATTCAAGCACCAGCGGTGCCGTTTGGAAAAAAAATAACGGCCCATAATACCCATTTTACGCAGCCTGCATGCAGGTTGTGGTCAAACCAGTCCCATGCATTGAAATCATGTCCCAAGTTTTTAGCGATGAAGGTTGACGATCGGTGTAAGGTAGTTAGAAAATATAACTTATGTATGAATTGCCTAGCACATTCTCATATAGCGAGGAATTGTAAGAGTACTTTCAATTGCTTGAGTTGTCATCAGCGGCACCACTCACTATTGCACCGAACTCAAGCTGGAAACAGCACTACGGCCACAAACAGGAGACCTTCTACGGGAAATGAAGAGGCACAGCAGCCTAATGCCGCATCGACATCCGGTAATGTAACCGCTCTGTTTGCTGCTAGTGCTAAAAACATAATTTTGGGTACGGCTATGGTGCACATTCGGCACTTAGGGGTGGACTATGAAGCTAGGGCTCTTCTTGATTCGGGTTCAGAAGGGACTTTCATTACAGAGCGGCTGCAAAGACTCATCAATCTCCCGACGCGACCTGTTGGCACAAATATATGGTGCGAAAGCTCGCACAGTTTGTTTTAGTGTTACCTGCCGAACCCCAGTTTAGAATTGAGGCAAGAGCCCTGATTCTACCCCAACTGACAGGAAACCTCCCCCCAGATTTTAGTTGGCCAAGCAGATCTTGGTCTACTGCCCCCTATCGAATTAGCCGATGTTAATTTCCACAAAAGTCAACAGGTCGACATGATAATTGATGCGGGCTTGTATGCAGCTATTATGAAAGAAAAAATTAAGAAACATGTTTTGGGTACCCTTTTGGCACAGGAGACAGTTTTGGTTGGGTATTGACAGGTCCTGTTCCTCAGACTACTAGGACAGGTGCTTCCTGTATGTATTTTTTCAATGAATTTTCCAGCTCTCAGCTAACCCGTTTCTGGGAACTTGAGCAAGTTCCCAGTAAAAAAACAGGTTACTCCGGAAGAAGCGTTTTGTGAGAAACATTTCGCAAAGACAACGCTGAGAAATGACCAGGGTCGTTATGTAGTAGCATTACCGTTTCGACAGGATTTCCCAGCAGATATTTGTCTTGGATATTCACGGACGAGTGCAGCGCATCAATTTGTTCGCAACGAAGCATCGATGATCAGGAGACCAGAGCTGAGCGAGGAATATCATCGTGTATTACGAGAATACATTATACTCGGTCATATGAAGCCAGTGGACAGCACCGTGAGTGAGCCTTTATCAGGGACATACTACTTGCCTCATCATGCAGTCATCAAACCGGACAGCACCACTACCAAGGTTCGAGTGGTGTTCAATGCATCAAGTCCATCTTCGAATGGGGCAAGTTTAAATGATGTGCTCTACCCAGGCCCAGTTTTGCAGGCCGATCTCTTCGCCTTGCTATTGAAGTGGCGATTTTCAAATATGTTTTCAACGCGGACATCGAGAAGATGTATAGGCAGATTCAGCTGCATTCCAATAACATTTTGGTAGAGGCGAAAATTCTTATGCAAGACATATGGCTAACCAAGATAGATTGGGATGATAGTCTACCTCGAGCCCTTTACCAGCGGTGGGAGAACTTTCTTAGAAATTATATCCATATTTCAGAGATTAAAATTCCAAGGTGAATCAATTTCACACCTTGGAATGAAATTGAGTTTCATGGATTTTGTGATGCCTCAGAGAAGGCGTATGCGGCAGCGTTGTATGTAAGGGTACGCGAACGTAATTCAAATAAGACCCCGGATGTAAATTTACTTGTAGGTAAAACAAAAGTAGCCCCAGTAAAAACCGTCTCTCTACCGCGATTAGAGTTGTGCGGGGCACTACTTTTGGCAGAACTAATAAATGCTTTACATCCGCAGTTTGACGTAGCCCAGCCAGTGATCTACAAGTGGACCGACTCCACCATCGTGCTCTCGTGGCTCAGGAAGCCTCCTTGTTGTTTGACCACTTTCGTGGCGAATCGGATCGCAAAAATCGATGAACTGGTTGGTGTGAGAGGATGGAATCATGTGGATTCGAATGATAACCCAGTAGACCTCGGCAGCCGCGGCGTCCCACCCAAGAACTGATAAAGAGCACACTTTGGTGGCAGGGCCCAAAGTGGTTGAAAGAACAACCATCGGAATGGCCAAAAAAGATGGATGAGAGGTCCATGGAAACGGATTTAGAGCAAAAAGCCGTGCGCGTTCATACAATCACCACACAGCCGTCGGACCCTTTGGAAAGATTTTCCGATTTCTCTCGAGCACCGCGGGTATTAGCACGGGTTTTTCAGTTTTATTACAAAACGCAAATTGATCCAGCGAGAGGAAACTGACTTCCGATGAAATCCGCCAGGTAAAAATGCGCTTGATTCTCTTAGCGCAGAAGCGATGCTACTCCAACGAATACCAGGCACCTAAGGCATCAAGACCAGTGGGGGCAAAGAGTCCCCTCAAAATCTCAATCCCTTTGTCGATAGAAATGGAATCATGAGAGTTGGAGGGAGACTGGCGTTAGCGGAGCTGCCATATAATGAACGCTACCCAGTGATTTTGCCGTACGATTGCCAATTTTCTCGACTTTTAGTCAGATTCTCACACCTGATTTCCCTGGATGGAGGAAATCAACTCATGCTGAGACTTCTGAGAGCAGAATTTTGTATCATACGGATGAAAAATTTAATAAAAAGCGTTATACATAATTGTAAAGTTTGCCTTATTTACAGAAAAAAGACACGAGAGCAACTTATAGCAATACTCCCACCTGAACGAACGGAAATTTCCCGGCCCTTCACCAATACTGGCGTGGATTTCACTGGCCCGTTAGTGATAAAAAAACTATACCAGCAGAGCGTGTCTTATAACCAAGGGATATGTTTGCGTTTTCGTGTGCTTCGCGACGAAGGCAATACACCTGGAAGCAACGAGCGATCTATCGGCTTCCACCTTTCTAGCGGCATTTTCAAGGTTTGTGGCAAGGCGCGGTTACCCTCGGAGTGTGTACTCGGACAGCGGTACGAATTTTGTAGGAGCTAATAAAGCATTAAGGCAGGACTTCCGAAACTTTGTAGCCGAAATTTTCCGCCTAACTACCCAGTCGTATGCTCATCAAGAAATCGACTGTCACTTCATACCACCGTTAGCCCCAAATATGGGAGGGCTGTGGGAAGCAGGGGTGAAGAGTTTTAAAACCCACTTCCGTAAAGTGGCGAATACCATGCGTTTTACAATGAAGGAGTTCTCCACTTTGCTAGCAAAGATAGAAGCCTGCCTAAATTCGCGACCAATTAGTCCGCTTTCCCAAAACCCCGAAAAAACCCGAATCCACAGAACCCCTCACCCCAGGATATTTTCTGATTGGCACCCCGTTACTCGCGATTACCGAACCAGAAATTAACGGGAACCCGCTGTCAATCGTAAACCGATGGCAAAAGATCAAGGCAATTCATCAAGGATTTTGCCGACGATGGAAAGAGGAATACCTTAAGGAGTTACACAAGAGATTCAAGTGGCAACACCCCCAACGAGACATCGAAGTCGATGATTTCGTGGTTATCAAAGAGGATAACCTACTCCCGAATGAATGGCGACTTGGCAGAGTTGTTAAGGTTTTTTTTAGGTCAAGATAAACGCGTGCGAGTCGTAGAAATACGTACA
>NW_023471845.1:0-4303 GCF_013731165.1 Rhagoletis pomonella
AACAGCCAACGAAAACTTTTACTATCACCCAGCTATTCCGCCCATTTTCATGAAAAACTCTAAGTGAGGGACAGAGAGAGAGATAAAGAGAGCGCCCGCATATGTATATATGCAACTTTGTGCAATATTATAAATTTTTGGAAAATGGGCGTAGCCACGCCCACTTATGGTTACATGTGTATATCTTGGTAACCGCTGCACCAATTTCTTCCAAACTTGGCACAGTTGTTGCCTTGGCACATCATAAAAAATCGCCGAAACTTTTTAAAATCGGACAATAACCACGCCCACATCCCATATAACGGTAATTTAGAGAAATACAACATCTTCGATAAATCAGTAAATATTGAAACTAATTTATTCTAAATTGATGCTTGCAACAATTCTTTACCAAGAAATACGATTATGGTAAAACTTTGGAAAATGGGCGTGGCACCGCCCACTTATGTGGTTATTGTGCTTGCCACATATAAGAAAAACGTTGAAAATTATTGAAATCGGACTAAAATAACGGCCGCTTCTCATATAACGGTAAATTTCAGAAATGCTTGAAACTTCAATATTTCGAAATTGAAGGACGCTAATAGTTCCTGGAACCATAACTTCTTTTGACTAATACGCAGTATTTTGTAAGCCATAAATCTATTATTGGAATATGATTAGACGTAAAGTCTATCCACGGTCTAAGCCACTGATTTGCATTGGATAGAGGTCAGCTCAATATTCTCTTTTCATATTTAAACCATCAAAGTATCACTTCTATCCGCTTCTGCAGTCGTCTCTAATTTTTTTCTTATTTTGAAGCCGTATTGTATTTATAATTAAGCTAATTAAATACAAAAAAGTTACGAGTATACATTGAAGGTACACTTAAATGTACGAAATGGGTTTACAGTTCGTAACTCCTCGATGAAAATTTGCTTAAAACCACCCTACAATGGCACTGTATTATTTACTAAAAAGATATTCTTCAAGGGTATGATTGTCATAGATGCTATTGTGTATATGCTGGTAAGCAGTACATGATGTGGGGAGGAGGAATATGTGTATGCATACATATGTATATGTATAAAAGTGCCTACAGCAAAGTACTCTCCATTTTGGAACTCTATCACAAACGGAATTCTACTCACAGAACGCAAAAAAATATTCTGAAAAAAAATGCCACACAAAGTTGCTTGGCAGCTAGAGTGATCAACCATATCATTACATATACTTACATAACTACGTTAACTTTCAAATATGTATGACATGTTGGTATGTATATAGCGACATACCTTTGCCAACTCTCCATGTTGCAAAAGGGTAGTAACGGGTGATTTTTTTGAGGTTAGGATTTTCATGCATTAGTATTTGACAGATCACGTGGGATTTCAGACATGGTGTCAAAGAGAAAGATGCTCAGTATGCTTTGACATTTCATCATGAATAGACTTACTAACGAGCAACGCTTGCAAATCATTGAATTTTATTACCAAAATCAGTGTTCGGTTCGAAATGTGTGCGCGCGCGTGTGTTTTGTTCAGCGATGAGGCTCATTTCTGGTTGAATGGCTTCGTAAATAAGCAAAATTGCCGCATTTGGAGTGAAGAGCAACCAGAAGCCGTTCAAGAACTGCCCATGCATCCCGAAAAATGCACTGTTTGGTGTGGTTTGTACGCTGGTGGAATCATTGGACCGTATTTTTTCAAAGATGCTGTTGGACGCAACGTTACGGTGAATGGCGATCGCTATCGTTCGATGCTAACAAACTTTTTGTTGCCAAAAATGGAAGAACTGAACTTGGTTGACATGTGGTTTCAACAAGATGGCGCTACATGCCACACAGCTCGCGATTCTATGGCCATTTTGAGGGAAAACTTCGGAGAACAATTCATCTCAAGAAATGGACCGGTAAGTTGGCCACCAAGATCATGCGATTTGACGCCTTTAGACTATTTTTTGTGGGGCTACGTCAAGTCTAAAGTCTACAGAAATAAGCCAGCAACTATTCCAGCTTTGGAAGACAACATTTCCGAAGAAATTCGGGCTATTCCGGCCGAAATGCTCGAAAAAGTTGCCCAAAATTGGACTTTCCGAATGGACCACCTAAGACGCAGCCGCGGTCAACATTTAAATGAAATTATCTTCAAAAAGTAAATGTCATGGACCAATCTAACGTTTCAAATAAAGAACCGATGAGATTTTGCAAATTTTATGCGTTTTTTTTAAAAAAAAAGTTATCAAGCTCTTAAAAAATCACCCGTTACAAGCAGCATTTACATATCTCAACTGTCGCCCACTGAAACCATGGCTACCAGCCACAATTCAGCACTTTTGTGTTGTTGCTATACCTGCATTTTTGCTCTGCTTTTGCACAGTGGCATTGCAACGCACATCTTTCGTTTGCACGCCGCGGCTTTGGCATTCGTTTGTCTGCATATTTTTGGCAGTCTTTCAATGTTTTACTGCTCGTGCAGTTTTTTATTTACGCTTTCATTGCCAGCTTGCGCCGAATGTGTGCGCATACATATAAGCTTACATATCAACATACTCACATACATACAAAGAACATGTCGATAGATAAAAAATAACAATAAAAGTAAAATATTACAAAAAGAGCTGCCAGCCGGAGTTGCTACAGCCGCTGCATGTGGCTTAAAGTCAGTGAACTAGTCGCAAGAAGGCCACGTCAATTGAAAACTTGTAGGTAATTTGCATTTCTCGCCACAGACTTTTCACTTTTATTTTTACATTCTTTTTTTATTTATTTTGTTTTTATTTCAAATGTTTTGCTACGAATTGCAACAGCGACTAAACCTTGAAAAGTTGCATTTCGTGCGCGCGACGTGCCACCGTGCGGCTTGCACTTTTTCGGCACTTTTTCTTCTACCCGCATATCGAACGTTCAACTCTCTCGCTTGTTGGTTCTCTAGCTACACAGAGAAATTTTCGTTTTCCAATTTGCAAGGAACGTTTTACTTTTAAAAACGTTTTGACCCAGGTTTTGCACCTACAATATTTATTTAAATTTTGAGAACGAAAATTTTCAATTCAATTTTCAAAATCCATGTTTTTGTTTTTGATACGAAAATTTTTAAATCGTTTTTAAAAACGATTGTTTGATAATTGAATATGCGCATGTTGAAATTAAATCCTGAAATTTTTTTCTTCATTTTAAAAACATGCGTTTTCAAATATGATATTCAAATTTTATTTTTATTAAATCACAACAAGTCGTTTGGTACATACATTGTCAAAAATATATTGATATACATATACTTATAAATAAGTTACAACATTTAATAAATGAAATACAGATGTTTTAATATTACTATATACATACATACAGATGTTCATGCCTTACTTCCAAGCTGGGCCTGCTAATTTTGCTTCACGCTGGTCAAATTCTGTAATTTAAATAAAGAAAGTTTGAAATTATTATTTAATAGCCCATAAGAATTTGTTTTTGTAAGTTACTCTTACCAAAGCTTTTTTCGTTCAAAGAAGTCCAACAATTCCCCTTTTATGTAGTGGGGGGTTAGAATGGCAGTATTGTTTATATAAACTCCATCGCCTTTTCTAAAGATTGAAGTAACATTTATCTGAATACAATTTTTTCCGACAAATGATGTAAGCATATGAAAGTTTTTCATTATAGCTAGGTACCTTTTTAAATTCTAATGGAAAACATTTTAGTTTTAAATATTTTTCATGCCTAATTGACTGAAAATAATATAACATTTTTATTTTAAAAATGTCTAGTTTTATTTTGCTTGTTGAAAATTGTATCGCACTACAACTTGTTGGGCAATATTCAAAAATGTTTCATTTTAGTTTTTAAAATACGCATTTTTGACGCTATTTCTTTAATGTCGTTTGTTTTCCTCAGTAAAAAAGTAAATATATTATTACGACCGTTTTTGTTTTGCGAATGTATCGTTTTAAAGTCGTAAGTACAAATACTGTATTTTTTATTTTGTATGAAGTAAAATTATATCAAAAAATTTAATTTTACAATTTCTTTTAAAAACTTGCGTTTTACCTGTATCATTTTCTCTGTGTACAAACATAGGCACTTGCATACCCAGTTTTTGGCTAGGGAATTCGGCGTAGCAAAGTGTTTGCGTAAGGAATTCAATTTTGATATATTAATTTAAAACTTTGGCTGACTTCCAGCTGCTTGCAATATTTAGGAATGCGGCACGGTGTGTTACCTGGTGTTGCACAAAGTTGCATATATACATATGCGGGCGCTCACTTAGAGTTTTTCATGCAAATGGGCGGAATAGCTGGGTGATAGTAAAAGTTTTCGTTGGCTGTT
>NW_023471846.1:0-4303 GCF_013731165.1 Rhagoletis pomonella
GAAAATGTTCAGGGAGGTCCCCCGAAATAGTAGCAACAGGAATCGGCGAAGGGACGCAGCTTGAGGGTTGAAATTGTTTCCAGGGTACCGTGTTATTTCATTCTTTCTTTACTGGGACAATTGTTACATCGGTGGGCAACGACGAAATTACAGAACTTGTGAGTGCCTATTCATGAATTCAAGTGTATTTGCAAAGGATCAGTAGCTCACCAATGTAAAAATCGTGTCGATAAAAAGGTAAAATATAACTTTTAATTTGCTGTTATAAACCCCACCGCCTTTCTATTTGAAGAGTAAATTTGGAGATGCAACAAAACGGAGCCGATTTTCAGTTTAGCGGACTAGAGAACTAGGTTTCTGATTATTTCGACAAAACGGAACAAATCTACTCCTATCGGAGCAAAGTCCGAACGATGGCTTATTTTGTATATGAGGAAAATTTACGCTCTTTGTTTGGTGCACAAAGTTAGTATTACCGCAGCCGTACTGCGATGAACATGCTATCAGCTATTTCAGCAACACAACATTCACAAGCTCTTATCAGTTGTAGAAGACTGCATTTGATTAAGTGTGAAATTAACAGCTGCATCAGTTGAGACAACAACAAAAGAAACAATTCAAAATTTTGAACAATTCCAAGTAAAATATTTTAAATATAAGACAAAAAACTTCGATAAAATCAGTTTTTGCTCTAAAGTAAAAGTTACCATAGAGAAAAAGCGCCCGACGGATTTTGCTTTCTTTTTTTGGAAAATGTTCAGTGAGGTCCCCCGAAATAGTAGCACCAGGAATCGGCGAAGGGAAGCAACTTGAGGGTTGAAATTGTTTCCAGGGAGATAACTTTTTATTATTTTTAACCAAGGCATTTTAGCTTTAATGATAATTGCTCGCTGGATTAAGGCGCCTTTACACGGGTCGATTTTCTATTAGATTTTTGTCGTTCAATCAAAATCGACCCGTGTAAATGACATCTCAACCGTGAAATGTAAATGCTTTGGCTAGTTGGTTTTCCAGTCTACAGAAATCGACCCTTGTTAAGGCAGCTTTAGCCCCTTATTTAGTCCCAGAATACAGTGATACGAGGAGAAATGAATTGTTTTTTATAAAGATAAGAAATGCACATCTACTACGAAAACTAGATTTTTACTCCTATTTTTGCAGTCCGAACCAAGCAAAGGGCGCTCGATGAAGGTCAGCTAGTGCTCATTATTGCCAAGGTTTTTATTTAAAAAAGCACCAAAACACTGAAAATAGAGCAATTTTCAAAAAAAAAAAACACCAAATTTGTGTTGCCACTTTGTGAGTAATTCCTCAAAACGTGAGGAATTTCGTGTGTGCTTGAGTATTTTTTTGAGGATTTTTATTTTGAGGAATATTTGAGGAATTTTATCTAGATATATTTGCAACCTAAAGCAACCGTGTTTTACACGAGAGAATTGTTAAATCCCAAAGAGCGAAATACACTACACAAGCGGTTCACAATGTAAAAGGGTTTTTTTTTTTCGGTTTTCTCTCTTGCGTCCTTGTGTGGTGTTTTTCGCTCTTAAGCACATCTGCATTTACAGCTAAATATTCAAAATGTTATTGATTTTTTTTTTTATTCCATCGTTATATTTTCAACTTATGTATTTTGAACTTGCAAAATTTGGGTAACGAATGGAGAGAATACGCATTGTTCGATCATAAGGATATTCATATTGATTCTTCATTATATCCAGAAAATTATAGGAAAAACGTGTTTGAATTAAAAGATTCTTGCGGTTCATATAAGTTTCCCAATTAAAAAAAATAGTATCTGCATTGCTAATATAGCACTTTTCTAATGCTTCAATAGAACATATATTTAGTAGTTTAAAAATTTGTAGGACTGACTTGAGGACCAGATTGAGCACTGATATAAGTTGCAGCAATGTTATATACAAACCAAGGCATAAAAACCAACGGTGATACTTTGTTTGAACCCCAAAAACAATTGTTCCAATTGAATTGGAGAATGTAGTTAATTTTTATACTAAGTACCTGTAAAAATTATGCAGTACACAATACTCAGATCTGTAAAAAGAAAGCTTTGAGTAATTTGTTCGGATTTTGAGGACTTTTTATTTCTTTTTGAGGAGTTTGGTAATTTTTTTTGTGGCAACACTGGTTTAATGGTAGTTTTGCATATAAAGCTGTATGTTGAAATATTTTAAGTAATCACGCAATGTCACTTGTAAATATTTCCAGCTATGCGCAGTTAATTAATTTATTTAGCAACATTTATTTTATTCGTAAAACAATTTGCAAAACTTTACTTGGTTTCTCTAGCGGCTTTATTTTCATGCAATTGCTTACTTTTGTACAAATGCGCACATCCAGCTAATTAACAGAATATTCTAAGAACTCCGTGATAGAGACTGTGTGAAAATATTGGTTTGGATTATCTGGGAGCATATTATCCAGAGGGGAATCTCGGCCAAACACTAACATATGTGTAAGTCAACGGATAAAGTTTTCCGTACGTTTGGAATGAATAAATGAATGAACAAAATAACTACAATGTCACCATAGAATCACGCTTTTATTATAAAATTACCTTGAGAAGGGCACCAAAGAACGAAACAGGCGCTTAATTACAAATTTTTCGCGTTTTAATTCCATAAACGCACTTAATTTATTGCCAAAGGCACAAAGTTGGTAACAGTTATAGCGATGTCAAATTTGCTCATATACTAGCATGGACAGAGAGTGAGCGCCTGCTTGAAGAGCGTAAGCATTACATGCGTACCCAATTTGCCACAGGGCGAAGACGAGTTCAAATCGATGTCGTTACGACGTCGCTCTGGCGAAGTCGTTTGGGTGAACTCGAAACGAAGTCGTTTTTTCCATACAAATGCAGCGTCGTTCCGGCGTCGTTTTTTTTCATCGAATCGACGTCGTTACGACGTCGCTCTGTTAAAGTCGTTTGGGTGAATTCGAGACTATACGAAATTCAACGTCGTTCGAAATTCGTTTCTTACCCACAAGTTTCTTGTGGAACCTTCGGCCTGGGTTGGCCCATGCCCACATTTTTGTATATCTTAGCATAAACAAAAGTCATTCATTGGGATAGCAAACCGTTTTTATAATGACAATTTCTTATTATGACAGAATATGGAATCCACAATGTACACTTGTGCTCAGAAAATTAAGCCGTCCACATCTTGTTTTCAGTATTCATAATATTTTTCATATAAACTTTTTTATTTATAGGCCTTATTAATAAAAAATTAAATTTGTGGGTATGATTTTTTTTTTTAATTCGGTATAAAACTACTTTTATTTTAAATTTGGTATAAATTTTGAGCATCGTTTTGCAGTTCGCTGGTATATCGTTTTTGCGGTCCGTCGGCGAACTGTGCTTTTCATCCGACGGCGGGATTGCCGGCGAGTTGTTTGCGACCGTCGCCGGCGAACAAATTGTTCACCAGAACGAGTCGGAAACGACGTCGTTTGGCAAATTGGGTATACATGCGAGAGCGTAACAAAGTGAACGCAAAATCATTCAAACCCCTGCAGAAAATCTGACTAGCCTAGAACTAGCGTAGAACTAGACCTTTTGCGGACAGTACCAGTTCTAGCTCAATTCCCAAGCAATGCTTTCAACTGTCCAGTTTTACACGGCGATGTCATTGGCGGTGGCAATTGTCGCCCAGTGCATTACTTTGCAACCAGTTTTTAACCGGTTCCATTTTGGACAGTTTTTTTTTTATAAGAAAACGTTTTTGCGATTCGATTTTTGGAAATTTTTCTCGTTTTTTCTTTTTTTTACAGATTCCGTTTTTGTAACGGATTTTATTTAAAAAAAAAAAATATCGTAAGCTGCGCGCAACAATTTAAATTCATTAAATTTGAAAACTCACAACTGCCAACACCGCGATTTGAATTCGCGACCAACGATGGTTGAGTCGGAGGTCTTCTCGCTGAGCTACTTTCGTATTGTACGAGTAGTGAGCATTTGCTCCTTTACACCGCAAGTTTCAACTGTCCCGCTCTGCATTCTTTTTGCACTAGTTCAGAGATAGTTCTGAGATATGTAGTTCGGAACTAGCGCTTTGTCAGATTGTCTCTAAATTTTACTGCAGGGACGTAATTGGCACACTAACACAATCACATTTTCAGCTCGCGTTTACTTGTGGTAGTGATCACCGCTGCTCATATATGTGGTGTACGTATGAGAGTGTGTGCCTTTTTACTCCAGTATGCGTGTGCGGTGGCTGTCATTCATAGTATCCAACTTGGTGATTAAAGCACTAGATTTAGTGCTTTTTGAAAATTAACACGC
>NW_023471847.1:0-94 GCF_013731165.1 Rhagoletis pomonella
TACGTTTGTACCCGGGACCTTATTTTGCGGTTTTTTTAATGCTTATTAAACCGATTTCTATGATTTTTTTTTTTGAAATGTATATTTTAATATA
>NW_023471847.1:194-4302 GCF_013731165.1 Rhagoletis pomonella
TGGTTCCAGCGATATGGGCAAATAAAGTCAGGACATGCAACAGTGGATTTTTGTTTTTGTTGTTGTCCTGATAAATGCAAAACAAAATAATATAATTTATAATAATATACTTGTAGAGTAACAACGAATACACATTTCGGTTTTTATTTCATTGAAATATTCTACCTGGTTCAAAAGATATGTGCAAAAAGGTCGTGCAAGGTATGGGTACGTAGGTAGCAAATACACTGGTATAACTGGTTTTTGTATTTTATATGCAGCTGCAAGGGTTGTTTTCAACGAGGTGTTGTTATAAATGCTGCCTGTTGATATTTTCATTATTGTTTTGGTGCTCAAAAGTGTAAGAAGTGAAAATATAAGTGAAAATAAATATAACTGAAACTATAAATAACTGGATACGAAATGACTTCAAGAAGAAACGAATATTTATCAAGTGCAGCATATAGAAGGTAAAAAATGTAAAATAAGCAACAATGTAAACATATACTAATTTTTTTTATTATGCAGGCTAACTGAGGAACAGCGAGAATCATATATACAATCTTTATTTGATGAAATTTGTGACGATGACGCTCCCTATGACTTTGACTCAGAAGATGAAGAAGAAATTCAAATCAATGACATTGAAATTGCTGATGACGATGCTGAAGTTTCGCAAAGTGCCGCAGAAGTATTACCTGATTATGCGGACTATGAGGATGATGAAGAAGAAGAAGTAGAAGAAAATAATGAATTACCTGCTAGTGCCGAAAAATTTGTTGCACGTGATGGTACTGAGTGGATGAAAGAACCAAATGTAAGTCGTCAGGTACTCAGACAAAATATTATAAGAGAACGTTCTGGACCAGCTAGATGCACTGAAATGTTGTCAATAGAGCAAACATTCAAATGTTTCATGAACGTTGAAATGGCTGATATAATTATGCGCCACACAAATAAGTTAGCAAAAGAAACTTATAATGCTTACAACAATGCGCATCCAAACACAACTCCTAAGTCATGGACGCCTGTGTCAATAACAGAGCTGTATGCATTTTTTGGCATACTTATTATGACTGGTGCGAACCATAGCAATGGCGAACATGTTCGAGATTTATGGAGCGTCAAAAACTATCCTTTATATCGCGCCACAATGGGAGTCAACCGTTTCTGTTCGATATTGCGGTTCCTAAGATTTGACGATAAAAACACTCGTGCAACACGCTTACTAACTGATAAAGCAGCACCGATCAGTGAGTTGTGGACGATGATGAACAATAATCTTGCTGCACATTACAAGCCCAGCTCATGCTTGACGATTGATGAACAATTATTTCCTTACCGTGGACGCACACGGTTTACGCAGTACATACCGTCAAAACCTGCTAAATATGGTATCAAGGTTTGGTGGATTTGCGATGCCACAAATGCATATCCACTGCATGGACAAATATATACTGGCCAAGCAGAAACTGGTAGGGAAACGAACCAAGGCGAACGAGTGGTGAAGGATTTGTCTGCCAAATACCAAGGAAGTGGCCGAAACATTACAATGGACAATTTGTTTACGACCTTGCCAGTTGCAGAACTGCTTCTCACCTGGAAACTCACGATCGTTGGAACTTTGCGCAAAAACAAATCATATATTCCTCAAGAAATGAAGCAGAACAAAAACAGGACAATTGGTTCAACGACATTTGGCTTCAAAAATAATGTGACAATGTGCTCTTATGTTCCCAAAAAAATAAAGTAGTAATTTTGCTTTCGACCATGCATAATGATGCTGAAATAGCTGACAGTGGGAAACCTGAAATAATTGAATATTATAATCGTACCAAAGGTGGTGTTGATCGAATGGACCAAATGTTTGCGGAATATCCAACACAAAGACAAACAAAACGATGGCCACTAGCGATGTTCTTCAACATGTTGGACATTACAGCTCTTGCAGCCTACATTGTCTACGATTTGAATAACCCTATGTTGCCTTGGAGAACAAACAACAAGCGTAAGCAGATCCTGCGCAGCTTGGCTGAAGCATTGTGTATGCTCATTATTGAAGCCAGAGCCATAAATCGTCAAGTGACGCGAAATTTTTCGACTAAAATTGCTATTGAAGCATATTTCAACCGACCGGTGGAATCAATGGTGTCAACAGCAGCATCAACATCTGCCGCAGCGCGCACGCCAAAACCTTTGTCCGGATCTTGCTATTTATGTTACGCACAAGAGGAAAAACGCCGTAGAAAAACCAGAAAGCTGTGCGACAAATGTAAGAAGCCAATGTGTCTTGAACATTCGGTCACATCAACAAATTGCTCTATTTGCCATGATTTGCCTTAGATATAAGATGCATTTTTATAATTTTTATAATAAAAGTCAATAATATAATGTGTGAAATGAATATTTTTAATTTTTCAAATAAAAAAACAATATAAAAAATGTTTTTTTTTTATTATTATGAGGATTTTTACTATTGGGGTACAAACGTATCCCGGGTGTGTGTTTACGTATATAATGTGTTTGGAAGGCTGTAGCTCCTGAACCAATGGTCCGATCTGGTTCAAATTTTGAATTTGAACTCAAAACTAAATAATCTTCCTAGATCCGTTAGCGGTATAGAGGTATAGCGGTTCAAAAGTTACAACACTTCAAAGTTGAAAGTGGATACATTTGTACCCGGGTGTGTGTTCTAGGGTTAATGACATAAATTAGATATTGCAATATGGGTGTCAAAAGAAAGAGGTTATGAAGGCTTACAGAATATTTTTAAAAATATTTTTGAGGGGGGTTGCCACCTGTTTCAAAATTTAATTAAATTAAATTGATAAGATAAATTAAATATTTCAATATGGGTATCAAATTAAAAAGGTTTAAGAAGGCTTACTACTGAAAATATTTTTGAGTCGAGTTGCCACCAATTTCGAAAATTTAATTCAATAAAGTGAATAAGATAAAGTATGTATAATAATATAGGTGTCAAACGAAAAGTATTTGAAAAAATTATTATTGATTAAGAAATATTTTCTATAGGCCTGTCACCTACCTGAGCGGTAAAAACTAAAAGCCATACTCGCAATTATTATTCAAAGCTTTTGAGGTTCGCATCAATGTAGAATACTGTAACTCCGTGAAGTTAGTGTTAATTGATGGCAAACAAAGTACTATCATGTTTGGCAATGATATCACCCCATCGAACAATGCACTTAGCCTCGAAGCCGAAGCAGTTCATACAAATGTTTCACAATTGAACTAACAAAAAAATATGGCCTATGACTCTTTTATAGAAGCTGTGGACACTGGAGTAAATTTTTAACAAAAAACAAAACCGACTTCAATTCTCATATACAAATTTAAGAGTACCGTTATTTTCTTTATGACCCAATTATTGGATCTACACTCAATTAGTAGGAGACTACCTCTGAGGAACCACCTTTCCTTTAAAAAAGAATTATAGAAAACGAATAACGTAGTCCAAAGTTATGCGGTAACATACATAAAAAAATATTCTGACGAATTAATAAAATATGCAGATTAATATTTAATAAAGTGTTACGGATATATTTTTTTAATACAAACCTGTGCTTGGGAGTTTATTGATACGAAGAATTTATTTCTGATATCTATTTAAAGAACCGCAAGATTGCACTACAAAGCAAATTACATATTTTTACTATTGTAACGGGAGAAGTTACTGTATGTATTTTTTTATATGTACAGTGTCGAACAAAAGTTTTGGCACAGCAAATTTCCGCATTACATATATGCAAAGTTTTTAATTTATTTCCGATAATTTTTTATAAAAACATAGTTCATACTACACCAAAACACATAAAAATCAAATGTGTAAACTTTGTGCAAAACTCAGGAAAATTCAATAAACCTGCATACAAATTTGCAATTTTATATTCAGATTTTCAAGCAACTTCAAACTTGCACTTTGATAAACTAAAATGAATGGATTATTAAATTGCATACTTGGAATTCTTCTAAAAAATACTTTGCCTATATTGCGTAAAATTCACTGTGCCAATACTTTTGTTCGTTACTGTAAGTAAATGAAACTTTAACTTTAAAAAACCAAAAAAAAAAATTGTACAATATTTCAAAATTATTTTTCGAATCATTA
>NW_023471848.1:0-4302 GCF_013731165.1 Rhagoletis pomonella
GGCGTTTCTCACCCTAACTGTATTATGTTAATGTATGCAACCACTATTAACTTATCAAACGATTCCTATTCTTTGACGATACATATTTGATTTCATTCATCAGGATCTTGAGAACTGACCAAATCGGCGTGACCAAGTCCATGGTTCTTTTAATACTATATAAACATCCGAAAACATTAAAACGTTTGAAATAAATCCCGTCTCACTTCTTTGTATTTTTCACTTGGTTGCTGAAGTAATGAAGAATTGAAAATCTATAAGGGAAAATTATAGTTTTTGTAAGTTTTATCTTAATATCTTAAAAATTTAAGACTTATTGAAAAACGATAAATGAACGTGAGGTACTAAATTTAATAACCCTTAATTTGATATATCGTCCTATTTATAAAAATTAACGCATTCCATAGATATTACACAGCCAAAGTTTCATTTTCAAAATTCGTATACTTCGTATAAATTAATCTTTCGTGGCCAATAACAATTAAGTAAGACCTAAGACATCATAATATTACTATTACAATGCGGTCAAACGACTTTTATTTTCCCCCATACAAAATCGACCCAGCCTAATGTATATGTATGTATGCAGATATTCAAATGGCGGTTTGCTATTCGCGCGACAAACTTTTTTAAAAACGAAGTAAATTAGTACAAATTGTTAGTAATTTTCATTAGAGTTTAAGTAACTCCTGTAGGATGCCCGGGATAAAATCAAATATTTATATTCAGTTCGACGAGCACATTTATTCTGATTCTAACCATGATACAAAGGTAGTTCAATTGTCACTTTTTCGTCGCCATATTAACAACCTGACAATTAAGCAGATTGTGACATTTCGTGCTACCATACCCAATGTCTAAAATCCTTCAAATTTTCTTATTAATGTTTTGTTGATTTAAAAATATTTTGTTCTTAAGCATAGCATCATAAGAAATAAACAAGAAATAAGTGTGAAATTCCACAACATTTCCTTGAAACATTTTTGCAACATCAAGCTAGCAACACAATTTTCATGACATTTTTAAATACACATGTATATTTTACATTGTGTGAAAGCTGACAGTTTATAGAATTCAGTAGCGACTAAAACAAAGGGGCGTTAAGTGGTTAAACCTTACCCAAGCCGATCATAAAACTTGCGACGCAATTTCGGCTTATGCCTGTGGGTCTTGGCAAGAATGTAATCCCTGAAGGTTTAGCTTAAAATGGTTTTCGGGATACATCCTGTGATCATGTTACTGAAATGAACTAATGATTGCAAAAAATGAAATCAAACATCGTAGTTGACCAAAAAAGAATATTAGACTTCATTCTCTCAACTTCGCAGAATGCAGAAAAGCTAAGAAATATATAATAAGATATTAAAACAGCCTCCAAAAGATTTACTAAAGACACCCCTGGACTATACAAATCAGTTTTATTGAAAATTTGTTTTTATCTATTTGTTTTATCCTTCAATTTTGGGTGTGTCAAAATTTCATGTGAAAACAATATGTGTTGCTAGAAAAATTTTACGGCCCATGGGTTCCAAAGTTTCATTGCTGTTAAATGGACAAAGACAACATGTATAAATAACACATCGTAATTTCAGTAATTTGTGTAAATGTGTAATTTCAGAATTACATCAGAATCACGTATCCGATATAGAAAACTACATTGTGAAATAATGAGATGACATGAGGACACTAACATAATTTTAAAATATGTTCACTAAAATTGTATTAATATTAAAATAATGATTTGGCAAGTTGGTATCGAATTTAATGTAAAATTTAAACGTTTTCAAGATAAGATATTGATTATTTTTAAAAGGTATATATTAATACAACTATTTTTTTTTATAATCCCAAATTTAGGATATAAAATGTCCCACACCAAAAAACTTACAATTGGGTAATGCCGCTTCGAATTTTTCACAAAACTCTTACTCGCTAAATTATTTTTTCCAACGAGTCACGTACAGCTGCTCCCCTTTTTCTATACATTCAACGAGCCAAACAGGTATACGCCCCTTTGAATATTTATACACAAATCCATGATACAATAATTTTTATAAGGTAGTTTCACTTCAAAAATTTTGACATAAACCGTGTCTGTGACAAACACGCAATGTGGCCACTGCTACGATATAGAACTTGGGGATTTTCGCTTGTTATTTTAGATATTTTTTAACAGAACATGTAAAGATTTATATGTTTCATAACTGATCACTTAATTTTAAATATAAATATACGTATTTAATACATACATTTTTGCCACTGCTAATCACATGAATAAAAATCATAAAAAGGGTTGGCTTTCCTTTATGGCCGTTCGTTAAAGGGGCGGTGGGCGAATGGTAAGTGGGCGTGGCACCTCTAACCCACCTTTTTGGAGAGGGAATGAACCGCCATTGACAAAAATGCAACCCCCGACCACCTAGGTCCCCTATGGTTCCCTAGGGACCCCTTAGAAAAATTGCCAAAAAGCACAATTTTCATTTGCGTTTATTCGCTTGAAATATGTTAAATATTCATTTGCACAATACATTTTTATATACACATTTTTATATACAAGACATTTTTATAAAACACCCAGTAACCAAAATAGACATCACTGGGCGGCAGCCCCAGGTTTACCACACAGAAAGTGAATTCTAGTTACCTCATCCTTTCCCAAGGTTACATCACTGGGGCGGTAGCCCTAGTTAGGTCACACAGAAAGGAGAATTCTACATAATAAGGGTTATAATCCCTAAGCGCGGCCGAAGGCCGCCTACGCAGAAAGGAATTCTACGCAAAAATACTGTGGACGCAAGTAAAAATTGCGATTTTTGGCCATTTTTCTAAGGGGTCCGTAGGGAACCATAGGGGGCCTAGGTGGTTGGGGGTTGCATTTTTGTCAATGGCGGTTCATGTCCTCTCCAAAAAGGTCGGTTGGAGGTGCCACGCCCACTCCCCCTTCGCCCACCGCACCTTTAACGAACTGCCATAATGGAAAGTTTCCCCCATAAAAATGAAAATATAACGGCAATATTTCTTGTTTATAATGGATTAGATCCATCGCACACCACGGACTTTATCGGCCGCCGATTTAGATCTTTCCATTGCACCACAACTTATTGGTCGGAGCGATTAAGCTGGTGTAGTGTGCGCACCTCCATACATCTTCATGTACATATTTCAAGCGAGCCCTATTATTTAAATAAACGGCCGATAAACTCTGAGGTATGCGGTGGCTCTTATAGCTGCATCCTTACACCTATTCCGTGTGTTGCAATATCCACGAAAGCAGCAGTTAACTTTTTATGAAGAAAAATATTGAAAAATATTCAAAAATTATTATTTATTTTTCCAACGTCAAAAGGTGGATTTTTTTGATTTGAAAAATTTGGTACAACAAAAAATACGAAACACGTTTTCTGTCAGATAGCTAACATGGCGGATAAGAAGAAGAAGTGAAACTACCTTCTAAAAATTATTGGCTGCGTTTCTTTATACATTCCGGATAATCCCATTTCACAGCCGGAATAAACAGAATGCGTTTGAAATATACGTCAACATATCAACAGGAACGTTCTAAAGAATAAATAAACAAAAAAGCTTATTCCAAACGTTCAGAATGAATAAAGAAATGCAGCCATTGTATCATGCACAAATCCATACAAAAATCAGAATGAAATATATATACAAGTATTTTACAATATGAAAACACACAAACATATTTTCATATAAACCAGAACAAGACAACATTTAAGAATACATACATATACAATATTCAAACAGACAACCCAACAAGCAAAATAAACTTAAAGAAAGTTTTTTTTAAGTTTTCAATTATAAACATTAAGCTTACAAAACGTTGATTTTTTGTTTATAAAACGCTTGAAAGTAAGCGTAATATAATCGAAAAGGAACATTGGTTATAAGCGTAGAAATATAAGCTTGTAATAAATGTTCAAAAGAAAGCTTTTTAACGGGTGATTTTTTTGAGGTTAGGATTTTCATGCATTAGTATTTGACAGATCACGTGGGATTTCAGACATGGTGTCAAAGAGAAAGATGCTCAGTATGCTTTGACATTTCATCATGAATAGACTTACTAACGAGCAACGCTTGCAAATCATTGAATTTTATTACCAAAATCAGTGTTCGGTTCGAAATGTGTTTCGCAAACCCAATTGCTGCGAACGGCGACGAATCGACATTTCACGGTCTTCAGCAACACTCTCAGAAACAGACGCAATATTCTCTTCTGTACGCACTGTACGCATTCGTGTGGTTGGTTTAATGTCCAATAAAGTAAACTGAGTGCGAAACTTG
>NW_023471849.1:0-4302 GCF_013731165.1 Rhagoletis pomonella
CTAAGCCAATTGTTATTGGCCAAGAAAGATTAATTTAAAACTTATCTTTAGCCCGCTCAATTAAATCAAAGTGTATGAATTTCGAAAATGAAACTTTGGCTTGTAATATCTATGGAATGAGTTATTGTTATAAAAAGGATGATATATCAAATTAAGGGCTATTAAATTTAGTACCTTACGTTCATTTATCATTTTTCAATAAGTCTACACGTTTTTAAGATATCAAGATAAAACTTACAAAAACTATAATATTCCCTTATGAATTTTCAATTCTTCATTACTAAAGCAACCAAGTGAAAAAATACAAACAAGTGAGACGAGATTTATTTCAAACGGTTTAATGTTTTCGGATGTTTATGTAATACTAGAGGGACCATAGACTTAGTCACGCTTAGTCGTGGTGAATGAATGTATTGTCAAAAATTTGGAATCGTTTGACAAGTTATTAGTAGTTTCAAACATATAAGAATTAACATACATTAGCATAATAAAATTAGGGTGAGAAACGCCCATTTTAAGTCCATTTTTGCAGTCTTGAAAACTGGTGCGGAATGGTTTCATTAGTCGCTGAAGAAGCACATTTTTCGCTGTTTCTAAATTTGCCGTTATATGAAAGTAGGGGACGTGCAATAAGTTTTTAGATATACATAAATATTTTAGTTAATTCCATTATGTGAAAAAAGTGACTGTAGGATTTACAGTACTCTTTAACATGTCCTGGGAAATCCTTTTGAGGACTCTCCAATTGGACGATATTGCTTTGCATTCAGCTTGAATGAAAAAAGTCACTCGCTGGCACAGTTTTCTGTAATCCGGTTCTTTTATTTAAAGGTTATTTATACAATTGAAGATAATTTAAAAAAAAAAAAACTGGAGAGCCACTTAAGTTTTTCGATATAACTTTGGTAAATGTTACTCGATCGGTACGTAATAATTAACATATTGAAAGCGAGACTTACTGTTACTGATTTATGATAACAATATGATGAAAATCGTTCAGATTATAAACCAGTTATTTTAATATAAAAAAAATTTTAAAATTTTTTTTTGTCATTTTGCTATATTTGCAATTTTTAAATTGTATGCATAAACATAAGTAAACTAATTAGTGTTTCCAGAAGTTGTGCCTGTTCAGTGTTTCCATACTCATTTGAATAAACAAAATTTTTCCACGATGATGGAAAATAATGGCTATTCTATTAGAGCTACCGAAATTGTTCCTAAATTTGCAAAAATTCGCAAATTATAGCTAATATTAAAAAAAAGATTAGAATATTTGGAACTAGCGATCTAAATGCACGCCAGCAATATTAATGCTGTTCATCACATCTTTTGACTATAGGCCAGTGCAATTATCAAGAGAACAATTAAAATTTCTTTGAAAATAGTTAAGTTTCAGATTAACGATAAGCTAATTTGCTGCGAGAAATGATATTTGACTTTATCTTTTGCGTTAACGGATTCATTATCTAATAATATGCACCAACCCTTTTTACTGAACCCAGAATTTTTAACAAGAATTGGTCTTATTCGACTAGTGTGCTGTGGGTCTCTTGGCGGTCGATACGCGGGCTCTCACAATTAAAATAAAATACTAATATTTTGCAGGCTTGTTGTTGACTTCATGATACAATATATTTTCACTATTACCAAGGGATTTGAGAAAAATTTGATTTTCGACCCGCCCTAGTGTACATAGTGCTTGAAAATATCAATTTTTCCCTTACCTTAAACCTTTGGGAGTGGGCAAAAATTGTGTTTTGTAATTTAGGCAGAATTAAATATGCGCTATCCGGGAAGACAATATCTACATGTAATATTTATTCTGTTTGTTGGCATTATATCCAAACACTAATGCATCTTAAGTGTCTTAACAGTGAACCAATTTCTTATTTTCTCAGTTTGAGAATAAAACTTCACACTTAAAATTAAGACATTCATAACAAACATTTTATGAAGAAAATCTCTTCTTCGTTTAAAATAAAAATACGCGAAATCGGCCCAATTTCATACAACCCTGCCTGACATGAAAATTTTCTCCACGAGAAGGCTAGTATCCATTTCTAACAGATTTTGGGTCGCTTAGTCAAAAGTGGAAACATATATACATATTTGAAATTTAAGAAAACAAGGCAAATAGCAAAATCGGCTAAAAAACTGCATTATTGGAAATTTGTTTATATTTATAATTCAATTGAAAAGCAACGGCTACCGTTAATTCCCCCCTTTCTTTAAAAGAATCGTCCCGATTCTTCAATTTGGTTTGTTAAGTGATTTATCTCTATAGTGAGTTCGTGCAGCAATTGTTCTTGTTTTTTCGGATGTCTGTTTTTTATTCCAAACCTCAACTATTTTATAAATTTTGAAAAGTATATATATCAATATCATTACAAATACAATTGTTACAAAAGCCCAAAATACAGGGTGTGACTTAATTTCAGTTTTAACAGAATTAGTTAGATTCACATTTTGAAATTAGATATTACAATCTTCCGATTCAATATATTAAATAATTTCAAAATTCTTCAAATTATTACTCTTAACATATTTCCCAATTTTTGAATCAGTATTTTCATATAATGTATTATCAATATTTGTGTAATTTTCAAAAGTAACAAGGTAAACTCCATTTACGTACATTGTATGATTTCCTGAAACTAAAATTGCTCCTTTAATTGCATCTATTTTTTTATTACAACGCTTTTATCAACTTGCAATGTTGTATGTCCAGACCATCATACTATAAATATAGCAAAGGTATTTATGTCAAACCTAGTCTAGATATCAACCTCGTCGTAGGTATTATATCAAAGACATACAATTAGAAAAAACCCTAGAGATAGATGTCGCCTCGCCAGAAGAAGTTAAAAATATGCACTACATACGCTACAGCGGAAATGGACGACACACCATTTCTTTAAGGCCCTGTCTCCACAGGAAAACACTGATGTCGTGAAAACTATGTCACAAAATATATTTCCAATGGAGACGGCCTATTTATCATGTGCTGCAATATATGTCAGCGCTTATTGCTTGACATCTATTGCAGGCAATTCGATAGTTTGACAGCCATATTTTCATTTGAAAGAAAGCGTGTTGGTGGTAACATCGATGAAATTTTTATATGAAATCAAAATAAAAGTCTGTTCCTTTTGGATTATTTATGATTACGTTTTAGGAAATTATTCAGCAAGTTTTTTAAAGATTTAAATGTTTTTAAACACCGAAATTGAGAGAATGTTGTCTGGTGGCGTCATGCGGCAAATGCTTATTTCAAGACATCAAAGTGCCCACACACAAAAACTTACAATCACATTGCTCGTCAAAATGACAGTTGGTAGGCCATCGGTGTTTGCCTGTGGAGTTCTGCGGTAAATGAAATTAATTTCTGCTATATGTATGTATGTACATATGTAGGCATATACTAAATGTGAGCAAACAACATTTTGCTTGTTGAATTATTTTAGTATCTATTGCAAAATTTTATGCAGACAAGACTTAAAAGTATAAAATAAATTTAAAAAAAAAAAAACTTTTTAATGTACCAAGCTTTTATAAATGGACTAAAATTAGAAAATAATATTTCTCAGTCACATAGAACTTGTTCTGATAACTTTTGATTTTGAAATTTTAGCAAAAGTCATTATAAACAATTTATGAGATTGAAAATAAAAAGCGTGGAGCGCATGTAATAGGCCTGATTTGAAATTGAAGAGTAATATATGTATGTATGTGGGTATATTAAAAACGACCGCTTAAAATCGACCTCAAATTTGTACTTTCGCTGTAGAAATTTTAGGTCTATGTTATATATATAGTTTGAATATTGTCTATTAAATCTAATTGCATGCGCTCCACGTTTTTCGTTTTCAATCTCATAAATTGTTTATAATGACTTTTGCTAATATTTCAAAATCAAAAGTTTTCAAAACAAATTCTATGGAAGTGAGATATATTATTATTTTACAACGCTTTTATCAACTTGCAATGTTGTATGTCCAGACCGCTTTGAATGTTGT
Organism: Rhagoletis pomonella; assembly: GCF_013731165.1. Classification (NCBI taxonomy): domain Eukaryota; kingdom Metazoa; phylum Arthropoda; class Insecta; order Diptera; family Tephritidae; genus Rhagoletis; species Rhagoletis pomonella. Next base: position 4,020 of record NW_023471849.1, read on the forward strand.
ATGTCCAGGCAACGATTTATACTAGCTGCATTTTTTTGTAAGCGAGCGACAAAAGAACGCTCAACTCGGGTAAAATTTCCTTTTAGCTACTCAAGCAACCCTGTTGGTAGCTGGCAAGAAAATGTGATTTGTTTAACGGGATTTAGATACAAAAACCAATTTAAATGAGTAATTATACGAGGTATTTGCGTAATATATATACTCTTTTAAAATATAAGTCACGTATAAAAGGAAGCAAAAATTTCCCTCTCCACTTTCCCATTAACAATTCATAATAGAGCAG
>NW_023471850.1:0-4302 GCF_013731165.1 Rhagoletis pomonella
TGTATAGCACCACTTCATTCACCCTAGCAGCTGCCATCAGCAGTATTTTTCTATACCACACTGACACATGTTTTCAAATGTAAAATAAGGGAATTTTTAGCGAATTTCGGCACACGTGCTTCAATAAGGCATTAACTACATTGACGGGCATGCAAATACATACATTCATACCTATATGCATAGTTATATAAGTATGTTTGTACAAGCATGTATCATAGATCTGCAAATGATTTTTTTATACCCCAGCGCATTTGTGCACAAGGGTATTATAACTTTGTTAGCATAACGGTTTTTTTTAAAGAATAAAAGAGAAGTCGATTAAGCCATGTCTGTCTGTCTGTCCGTCCGTCCATCTGTCCGTGTACACGATAACTCGAGTAAAAATTGAGATATCTCAACAAAATTTGGTACGAGGGTTGCCCTTTCTCGTATAACGGTATTTTCGAAACGGTATTTGCAAAAGCTATTTCAGTAAATATTGAATCCACATTCTTGAAAATTATATTATTATGAAATTTTTGGAAAAAGTGGCGTGACCGCGCCCACTTATGATGAAACACTGCATCTCAGTAGCCGCTACACCTATCCTTTCCAAATTCCGAACGAGCCTTGCTTAGGGTTCATCTAAGAAATCTGTTGAAAACCTTTGAAATCCGGAGACAACCACGCCCACCTCCCATATAACGGTAATTTACGGAAAGCCGAAAATTGCAATAAATCAGTAACTACTGAAGCTAATTGACTCAAAATCGACTATTGCGATAACCACTTAGCAAAAAATTAGATTTTTACAAATCCTGGATTTTGGGCGTGGCAGTGTGTTTTTTGAGCACTCCAGGCGAATTAATCGTAGCGCTTTCGACAGAAGCAAAATTTTGATATGAAACAAAATTGTTTTGAAAGCTAATTTTTTCCCTTTCACGGAAAAACACTGCTACTGACCCAAAATTACTTCTTGACCTTGAAAAAATCGAGTTTCTCGTCTTAAAATCGATAATATTAGTGTAATAAAACATACAAAAAAATTTTGTTTGGAACAAATCCGGTGGATTTTTTTTTTTTTTTTTTTAAGAACACAATTTTTGACCCATTTTTTTAAGGTCAAGGAGTATATGTGGGTCAATTACAGTATTTTTTCGTGAAAGGGAATAACATTTGCTCTGAAAACCATTTTTTTATCCTCATGTCTAAATCGCTACGATTAATTTGCATGGGGTATTCAAAAAGCACACTGCGCGCCGCCCACTTGTGACCACAAATGTGTAACTCGATAACCGATTTATCAATCTCCACCAAATTTACTCGGTGCGCTTAATAATAACCGTGAAACGGAAAAGTTATTCGTTGAAAATTACTCAAATCGAACTAAAATTACACCCTCTTCCCGTATAACGGTAGATTTCATATATACGAAAACTCCAATATTTCAATGACTGACGACGCTTACAACAATCTTTTAAATATAAATAAGACTTTTACACTTTTAGTTAGTTTAGATAAAGTTAAACTAACGATATTTGATACCTGCGCCGGGTATATGAAATTCGGTTTCGCCCGAACTTATACTCTTTTACTTTTTTTAATTGTATTATGTATATGTAACACATTAGGGTGGATGATTTTTTATGGGAGATTTTTTCTACCAGGCACTTACAGCACAGTACACTGAGGAGAAAAAATATTAAAATCAATCAGAAACGTAATTGATCTTACTATATACGCAACGGAAGTACGGTAAATATCAGAGGCCGAATATAACTGGTCCACATTAAACACATTGTAACTTTTTCTATCATTAAACATTTACTTTTTGTGATATATCACTGTTATAGCGTTTTATGCGAGGGAGCTTATGGTTAATGACTGTGAGAAATGGAATCGCTAACGAAAATAAAGGCCAACGGCAGTTATTTATGCAATTTTTTTTTTTTTTTTTTGTTGAAAAGGTGAGTTAGTAATTTTAATTAATTAAGAGAAAATATATGATGAAAATGCAACGAAGTAATTTTCGGAATTCAATGCTTGATTTTCGGCCCACTTCTTCCTTGCAATAAATAAACTATACTAACTAGAAGCAAACTACCAAAGCACTTCACTCAGTATTTTTAACATACTTGGATACCGTTGCATTTAAAGCAAAAAATAAAGCAAAAGCTCAATTTGAAACGTAAAAAAAAACAAAAAAACAAATCAAAGTCTAACCGATGCAGATAAGCCAAAAACTTTTTGTAATGGTTATTGTGAGTGATTTATTTTTTATAATAAGAAATAAATGACAAATTATGACACAGCAATAAATGTTCCGGTTAACGGTATTTTGTAGCGACATTAAACTTGCACTTTATTATACTAGAATTGCATGAGCTACAAAACTACGTTTCCGAAATTTAATTTTAACAGGGATGAAATATGACCAGGAAAGAATACTACTAATAGACCGTATATGTATGTATGTATATGGCCATACTGGTACATGGCGTATAAGTAACATTTTCATGTTAAAGTTTAATTTTTTTTTCATTCATAAATAATATAAACTTAAAATTTAAATAATTTGGCAAAATTACTTGATCTAGATTCCTAATCTGCGACCCAAAATAAAGTTTACGTGTCTCGGCGACTTTTGTATCATTTACGCGTTCCTAGAGTGTAGGAGAATGTACCTAAAATTACAACTTTACTTTGGCTGTAGTGCATGCGGCTTGAAGGAGGCCATAAAATTTTGGTTTGTTTCGTGAATTCCCTGTTATTGTATGACACCTGATTTTATGTTAATAATTAGTTGTCATATGCTGCGTTTTTAACCGACTTCATAAAAAGGAGAAGGTTATCAATTCGTCGGAATATTTTTTTTTTGTGTGTTACTGCATACTTTGGACCATGTTAACCGATTTCAATATTTTTTTTTTGTTTTTTTTTTATTTTAACAAAGGTGGCATCTCTTAGGTGGTCCCATACGAATACGGTTTAAGGTCGATCATTGAATGGTGAAGAAATTAACGGTGCTCTTAAATTTTTATATACGAATCGAAGTAATTTTTTTTTTGCTCAAAAATTGCTTGTTTTAATTTCGAATTGAAAACACTTTCGGAATATATTGTACTAGCAATATGGAAGTATTACATATATGAGCAAATATCACGAGTTGGTAGATTTTTCGACAAAAACCTATCATAAACAAAGCATTATCTCAGTTTTGCATAAAAAACAAGATGCCGTCGCGAAATGGTATTTAAAAAAAAAACTTAAAAAAGTAAAAATAACAGCTGGTGCTCGTATCGACGGCGCAGTGAAACATCAAGCCCTGAAATAGCGCGTTCTTCAATCCAACGCTGAGGTGGGGCGTTCTTGAAAAGTTTTCTGAGATAGGGTGTTTTCAAGCTGGCTGCCGTGATAGGTCGATCTTCCATACAGCCGCCGATACACAAGTTGGGTGCGTAACGTATACGCCCCGTATCACCATAATCATTTTATTTAAAAGTAATTTCAGAGATTAAGAACAGTGTCGTATTATTGTATGTTGTAAGCTTTAAAAGCTTAATAAATGTTCCTGTCTACTCCTTACTACTTACTGTGGTAATCCTTACTGTTCATGTAAGCAAGGATAATACGCCGATTAGACAGGGATTAGATAAATGAGCCACTTACCAGTAGTAAGGGTTTTTATTTTTTGAATTTTGAATTGTGTCGCTATTGCAGAGGACCATCGATATATGTTAATTTCTTTATGTACATATATAACAATTTTAAAATTAACTTCGAGTTTGCCAATAAAAATTTTAAAATTGGAACTTCTGCTTCGCAAATCATCGTCATGGTGGCACATGAGTTTTATTAATCTAGATTGGTTCGTTTTAGCAAGAGGTACATTTTCACCGTTTAATGTTAACAATTTAAAGAACTTTTAAAACGAAAACAAAAAACCGTTAAGTTTCAAAAATTACAAAATAGCTGTGACAGGTAGGTGATTGCAAGCTGCAATTTTTTTTCATGACACACTCTTGAAACTTTACAGATAATTTGTATTCGATGTCAACTTTTACTGCCTCTACTTTGAGCATTCTATTTGAAAACTTCCCAAATCTTAAAAAACACCAATTATGATTTTTTCGAGTGAAAATAAAAAAAATTAGTAATTTTGATACTTTTTCACCTAAATAAACGTTTTAGGGCTAAAATGGTTCAAATACTTGCCATTGATAGAAATAAATACAAGAGGAACGCTTTAGCTTTTCTTTTTTCTGGCGACAAAAGCGAGTGATATTAAAAAAACGACTCATCTGGGAAATTTCTACCTGGACA
>NW_023471851.1:0-4301 GCF_013731165.1 Rhagoletis pomonella
TAAAACCGATCGTGCATTTTGCTGCTCATCTTGTACTAAAGTTCGGCTGGACTCACTTCGCTCTCCGCCTCCACCCCACACCGCGACCAAGCCTTTGTCGGCTGTGGATGTCTCTGCTGCTCTCGATGCCCATCAGAATGTTCCAGTAAAACAACAACCGCTGCCTGGCGAGCCGACTGGAGCTCAGAAAAACAAACTAAAAGGGCATTCGAATAGCAATGAGTTGGAGTCTACCCTCAGTGTTGTTCTCAACGAAATTGTTGGGCTCAGAGCTGAGAATGCACGAGTGATATCTTTGCTTCAATCTTTGTTTGATGAGAAACATATCTTACTTGAAAAGGTTGATAGTCTTCAAGCTGAGCTTCGCAAAATGCAAGATATGCCAATTAACGTCGTGCCTGCTGTAAACATTGCTGATGCTGACTTGTCTATTATGCATAACGGTTGCCCTCTCACTCTCACTCCGTCTTCTTCTTCGTCTGCCGCTCCTACTTCAATTGACGCCGTTGACGACGCTGCTAACGCTACTGCTACTGCTGGCGCTGCTGCTTCTGTGGATTCTGTCATGCCCGCACTTTCGCTTGCTGCTGCTGATAAACAATGCCCTACTGATTCGTCTACCAGATTTTCTACGGAATGCTCTCTTATTGCCGCTGTTGGTGTTGGTGCTAATGCTATTGTTGGTTCTAATACAACTTGTCCGCTCCGACTTCTTCGTCTTTCAACTCTTACGCCTCGATATTAAATTCTGAACAAGAGTCTGAATCTGCTGCAGCTAAAAATTTGTCTTCTCAGATTAATAATTCTCAGGTTAATAATTCTCAGATTAGTAAAGCTACGACGCCAGTTAATAGGCGAGCTACTCGACGGAATATTGTTGGTACCAATGCAAATTCTGAACTTAAAGTTGCTGCTCGTATGCGGTGGCTGATTTATCCTCATTTGAGTCATCAGTCACTGCTAATAGCATAGTTGAGTATGTATCTAAACATGCTAATATAAATAAGGGCCAACTGTTATGCTACAAGTTGGTAAAAAATGATGCTGATTTAAAGTCTATTACGAGAGTAAATTTCAAGCTTGGAGCTCCAGACTCTTTCTATTCGAATCATTTGTCATCTGATCTTTGGCCAGTTGGAGTAAATGTACGTCCATTTCTTTTTTTGTTTTTTATAAAAGATGCGAAACAACAACAAGTGCAGTAGCTAATGTAGTTAACTCATCTCAAAGAAGGCACTTAAATATTTACTTCCAAAATGCTTCGGGGCTGAGAACGAAATCGTGTGTGGTTAAACGCTTTAGCTCGCAGTTGGACTTCGATGTTTTCGTGATTGTTGAAACGTGGTTAAACAATGATTTTTTTGACTCAGAATTTTTTGACCCAAATCTGTTCGTTGTCTTTCGTAAGGATAGAGATTCCATCAAAACGAATCGCTCAAGGGGGGGGTGGTGTCTTGATTGCGGTGCAGCGCAAGTATCGCGCTTCGTTAATTACATTGGATAACGAAGATACCCTACTCGACCAGCTGTGTGTTAGTGTAAGTGGCTCTAATCTTACTGATAAATTATTTATAGTTGCCTCATATATTCCTCCAAATAGTGTTGATAGTCTCTACAGAGCTCACTCAGATAATATTGTATCATTAGTTACTGGAAAATTAGGTGATAATCATATTTGTATTTTAGGGGATTTTAATCTTAGCAACCTTAATTGGTCGCAAAGTTACTGTAATTCGGGTCTTACACCTACTAATCTCTCAACTATTTGTGAATCTTATTTTATTGATAATATTTTAAGCCTGAACTTGCTGCAAATTAACACATTTAAAAACAAGCTCGATAGATTGTTGGATCTAATATTTGTTAGTGACAATATAAATTTTAATCTGTCTAAATGTTGCTCTCCAGTCACGTCCTCGGATATGCATCATGTTCCTTTGGTTCTTAATGTAGAATTTTATGAGTTCACCTCTGGAACTTTAGTAGATAAAATTGCCTTCAACTTTAAACGGTGTGATTTTGCAAGCCTGGACAGTTTATTTGCCGAGTTTAGTTGGGAAGAGCAGCTTTCAGGCACTGATGTCGCCGAGTGCTATGATTCTTTCAGGTCAGTGGTGTATAATACATGCTTACTCAATATTCCTACTATTAAAAGTAAGCCCTATAAACTCCCCTGGTATACTAAAGGGCTAAAAAAAGTTAAAAACCTTAGAAACAACTATTATAAGAAGTTTAGATTAACTAATAACCAAGTTTTCTATGAAAAATATCGCCAATATCTGAAGGAATTTAACTGTTTGGATAAATTCTTGTATAGAAACTATATTCTTAGGTTCGAAATCAATATTAAGTCTGATCCGAAGGCCTTCTGGAACTTCATCAAGTCGAAAAAAGCGTGTTCCACAATTCCATCATCAGTCGTTTTCAACGGAAAATCTGCATGTTCTCCACATGATGCTGCAAACCTCTTTGCAGATTTTTTTAAATCCAATTTTATTTCAGATGACGATTTTTCTATCAATAATCAAACATTTAAATTGAATTCCGCACTCAGTTTTGGTTCGGTTGCACTTACTTCTGATGATATCTTAAAAGGAATTTCGAAGCTCAAAGACTCATCGCAAACGGACTTTGATGGTCTCTCGGCTCTTTTATTAAAAAATTGTCCCGCGCTGGTACTTCCGTTGAAAATGATCTTCAATAAATCTTTGTATTTTGGGAAATTCATCGATGCCTGGAAACTGGCTTCAATAACCCCTATATTTAAGAATGGCAACAAGAATGATGTTAGCAATTATAGACCTATTTCGAAACTCACAAATGTATCTAAGCTCTTTGAAATTGTCGTCAAAGATAAAATGTATTTCTCAGTTAAGAGTTTAATTAGCCAAAATCAACATGGGTTTGTAACGGGTCGTTCCACAGTTACAAATCTGGCAGTCTTTAGCGAATATTGCATCTCAGCATTTTCTTCAGGATGTCAAGTTGATTGCATCTACACCGACTTTTCGAAAGCCTTCGACAAAGTTTCGCACATGGTGTTGATTGACAAACTCGCATGCCTTGGCTTCCACTCAACCTTTCTGCAATGGCTCAAGTCATACTTGTATCGACGACGGTGTGTTGTAACTGTGGATAACGCGCAATCAGAACCTTTTTTCGCTACTTCCGGTGTTCCACAAGGTAGTGTTCTAGGTCCCTTGCTTTTTATATTATTTATAAATGACATCGGTTCTTGCTTTTCTTTTGCTAATTTTCTTTTATATGCAGATGACTTGAAGATTTATTCAACTGTTAAGAATTCTTCTGACATGAAAAAGCTCCAATCCGAGTTGGATAACTTTGATTTGTGGTGCTTAAGATCTCATCTTTCATTAAATATTAACAAATGCTTTTACGTATCATTTTCAAAATCGCGAAATTTATTAATAACTCGGTATAGTTTAACTGAGTGTAGTCTGCAGTCAGTTAACGAAATCAAGGACCTTGGTGTTATCTTTGACAGCAAATTTTCTTTTAGCAGCCATATTAATTTTATTATATCGAAAGCATATGCTATGCTTGGCTTTGTGCGGCGGAATAGCACTGAATTTTCCGATCCGTACACTTTAAAACTGCTATATACCTCTTTCGTACGTTCTCACCTGGAGTATGCAGCAATAATCTGGCGTCCGTTCCACCAGTTCCATATCAATAGGATTGAACGCGTTCAGAAAGTGTTTCTCAAATTTGCCTTACGATCACTACGCTTTTCTGAGCCCATACCCTCATATAATGCGCGCTTATCGCTACTCAATCTAAAATCGTTAGATAAAAGAAGGTCAACATTGTCTCTAACTTTCATTTTTTGCATTATCCAAGGATCTTGTGACTGTCCGCAGCTTTTGGGTAGAATAAATTTTAATGTACCGAGGAGGTATCTGCGTGCTTCCCTGCCTTTTTATGCTGAAAATTTCAGAACGAATTATGCCCGTAATGCACCCATTGGCCGTGCAATTTGCGAATTTAACCAGATCTCAACTTCTATCGACCTTGATTTTTCTCTACCTAAGTCAATTTTTATCAATATTCTTAATTTGATGCCCTAGTTTAAGCTTGATTGTTAAATAGTCTGTAAGAAATTATGCTTTCATAGACTGATTGTTAAATAAATAAATAAAAAATTGAATCTCAAAGGCTGGCCGTGCTAACACAACATCGTCAAGTCTTTGTTTGAAAGAGTGAGTGTGCAGGCGTTTATAATAAAAAGCAATTGAAATTTTCGAAAGCTGTATATAGTATGCTTGAATAGTTTTTTTTTT
>NW_023471852.1:0-4301 GCF_013731165.1 Rhagoletis pomonella
AAAAACCACTTTGCTAACAAGTGCAATTGTTGCTTTTGTACGTTTTTGTCAATGTATCCATCTTTGAGTGAATTTGCTAGCAAGAAAACTGCGGTTTGTTGCATTGAAAGCAGCGTAGCAATCGTTAAAAAATAAAAACTGATTTTTTCTTCGCTTTTAAATGCCGACAACAATTTACAAAGAGTACGCATTTGTAGGCTTTTTTTGTCAATGTGTCCATCTTTAAAGTGAATTTGGGAAAAAACTAAAGCACCTAGCAAACTGCGGTTTGTTGCATTGCAAATAGCGTAGCAACTACAATAAGAATCGTTAAAAAAAAAAACAATTTTTTCGACGCAAATGCCGACGGCAAATCACCAATGAGTTTGCATATTTGCATAGCTTTCACATATTTATTAGACAACAAATCTACGTTCTGGTGTTAAAGCATTCCCTGGCATATATTTTCGTAAATTAATTTTCATTAATTTAACCAAGAATTTTAATCTTTTTTTTTTTTTATTAAATCAATGCCGCGAAAAAGGAAATCCAAACCAAAGTAGTGCTATAACTTCTACCGCTTAGACTTTGTTGCTTTTTCAATTTTTCCTAATAAACAATCGTGGTACAAAGCTCAATAAAAATATTAAAAATAAAATGTTAACAAGCCACAATAACATTGACAAATACATAGTTTAGGAAGAGCCTGCCTGAAACTATACAAAAAAGCAAATAAGCAAATGGATGTATAGAATTAACAACAACAACCACGCTGTCGAGTTTAAATAGCGGCAAATCATCTGCACTTGATAGTAGTTAGTTGGTTGAATAAGGAAAATGAATTAGCAACAAGAGTTTACGGGATGTACATAGCTCAGTGGTTAACGCTGCTGACTTTGAACATCGAATTCGCAGGTTCGATCCCTGCTGAAGTCTAGAAAAATAAGTCTGATGAGGAGATGTGGTGATCTCCGAAATAGTGCTATAACTTCTACCGCTTAGACTTTGTTGCTTTTTCAATTTTTCCTAATAAACAATCGTGGTACAAAGCTCAATAAAAATATTAAAAACAAAGTACTTAACATTGATACAAATTATCAAAATTGCATCTCCGCTCAGCTCTTTTAAAATGCCGCTCAGATCTGTTAATTTGCCGCTCTCAATTTTCGATTCGAGTGGTGAGCTTTCTGAGCGATATTGGTAGTGTTTGACAATTCACACGGCTATTCGTAATTGCTGCTTCTCTGTTTTAAACGTTCTCTGCTTCACAGTTGGCAGATAGACAATCCTCACGAAATGAGAGAAGATCGTTCGCAGTACCGGTACAAAATAAATTTATGGTGCGGTATTTTTAATTGTCAGATATTAGGACCTGTGGAACTGCCGCCAACGCTCAACTCTCACAGTTATTTAGAGTTCCTTCAGGAACGGCTTCCAACTCTTTTGGAAGATGTACCCTTAAACCTGCGGCGAAGACTATGACTGCAAAATTACGGGTGCCCTGCTCACTACGAGCGTGAAGTAAGAGCTTATTTAGACGAAACTTATCCTCGCCGATGGATTGGACGATACGGGCCAATCACGTGGCCCGCTCGATCGCCAGACCTGAATCCATTAGATTTTTTCTACTGGGGCTGTCTTAAGGACAAAATTTATTCAAAACCAATTCAAATCGGAGAGCATTTGCGGGAACAAATAAATGGAGCTGCTGCTGAGATAGCCCAATTGAGTTTAAGATCTCTAAAGGCGTATTTTCTTAGAAGGTGCTGAGCTTGTATTAGAGTAGATGGTCGCCAATTTGAGCATATTTTATCAATAAATGAATAAATTTTTCTTCAAACAACACATGTATATCTTATTTCACGTGAACTCATCCTTCACACAAAATATTGATAGATATAGCCCTTGTTATAGACTCTAGTCCGAATTCCGGTAAGTAACATAAAATAATGTCAGAAGCAAGTAATTATGTACCTTTGTACTATTTAGCATGTCATTTGACGGTAACAAGAGCAAATTCAATTTAAATCTATTAAATACATTCTAGCGTGTCTCAGTCCTTTACCCACAAAAGCGGCTATAACTTTTTTTTTTTCTATTCAAAACAGTAAGTGTGGCACCTTTCTGAAATCCTTATTAAATGAGCAATTTTTTATGTAATGTAAAGTTATAGCTCAGTACATTTTTTTCACCCGAGATAGTCAAAGTTGGGGAAGAAAATATCAAAAAGCTAAAAATCCAGAAATAGTCCTAATTTTATGATGGTTCCTTAATATATTTTAACTACATTGCATTTGAGTATGGAGAGGCAACTATCTGGAAGTATTTTACATAAAAAATTTACTAAGTATTGCCCGGTTTGTAGTTGCAGTTAAAGAAAACACATGAAAAGGCACGATTTTTTTAAATTCGAAAAAATTTAAATATTTCAAAAACGGTGACACTTTTACCTGAAAATTTTTTGTTTATCAGTGAGCTCAACCCTTTCTTCCTGTGGAACAGCAGGATTTAAACCTTGCAATACTTTCAGATATCTCACAGGTGGAAATAAGATTAGTACATATTCCATATGTTATCTCACCGCTATTATTCTTGGCCTACGAGCATGCAAAGGCAGAGAGTTAGCAGCAGCGTCGCCACAGACAATTTTTTTTTCCTACCAAAGTTTCCTACCATAACCAACCAAAACCTACATTTTTTTGAGTTTTAATATTTTTTTCGATGTCAAATTTATTAAAAACATACATAGCTAACATAACATTTACTAAAACTAAAACATAGCTCGGACAATAAAAACAAATTAACTTCGTATAAGGATTCATTTTACTGTACATACATGCATATCGTCATTAGATACGAATAAAGACGCGAGCTCAAATGTTGACAGCGAAAAAAGACGCGTAAAAAAATTTCTGCGAAGAAGGACTCTTAACATAGGCGAGGGCAAGGAAAGACGCGTTAACCTCTTTGACGGCGAAGAAAGACGAAGAAGGCTTATTTTCGTGGTCAACTATGTTTGCGAGTATACGAATTCCTAAAATAGTTTTTCCGGAATTATGTTGAATCCATGTTTACACGTCTTTTTTCGCAAATTTTTTTCACGAACCCGTTTTCGCCGTCAAAACACCCGAGCATCTTTATTCGTGTCAAGTGACTATATTATTATTATTACGTCGGAGATACCCGCGTTGCGACCTAAGAAGATATATTGTGCTAAATCCTAATTGCAGTCGCTCCAACCTTAGGCTATTTAAAAAGTTCAGGACTTTGGATAATGCCATGTTCCAAATTGTAGATTGAGAAGACAATCCTTCTCCAAGGAGCATCAATCTACTATTCAGGCTTCGTGGACAGGCACATAGAATATACTCTGGCGTTTCCTTCTCCGGCCCACAAAACCTACAGTCAGTCTCTACAGAAAGACCCTTTAATTCAATCGGTACGTCAGCTTGCAGTGTGCTGTCAGGTGCCAGTAAGAGTTTTACGTTCAAGGTATCTTTCGGAGTTCCTCCTGAAAAGTTATGAATGTCTTTGATTTTCTTATTCCCTGCGACTTCCGCCAGTGTACAGCAATTCCCAGCTAGCTCCTAAGTAGGTCTGCAGTGTATCCTTTAGATGTACAGTAAAACCCGCTTAAGCACCTCACGAAAAATGTCAGCTTTTTGAGGGACTTAGGCGGGCTGGGTACTAAAAATAACCCGCATAAGTACCTCGATGCGGGTACTTAGCGAACATAATTATTGAAGTAGTTACATATTCTTGTTAACTTGCATAAATATGTAAATCCTTGATAAAAACATGAACATTTAATGAAGAATACGTAGCTTAAAACCAAGATCGTAGCATTATTTAAATAGATAAACAAATAAAGAAAAAATTTATAAAAAAATAGGTAAAGCCATTGTATGTAACTTTTGAAATAATTAAATTCTTTTAAGTCATTGATTATACATATTTATACATACATACAATCATTGTTGGATATATCATTTTGGACCAAATTCAGAATAATATTTTTTGCCACTGTAGTATATCAGAATAAGTCACTAACAACAACAAAGCCACACGCCTGTGTTATGCATTTTTGCAGCATAAACAAATTCCTTACTTTGTTATTTTCACACGCTAAACACACAAGCGGCACAAGCTATATCTGGTGCATGCGCTAGCTCTATGTATGTAAATATGTACGACTGCGCTGCTAGCACCTTCACGCTTGGTACATGTAGATATGTCTGTGGATGCATTGCTTGTAGCTCCACATTAGAAATGGTTGTGTGTGTATTGGTGACTTCACTGAGCTATGCTTTGAGCTAGGCACA
>NW_023471853.1:0-4301 GCF_013731165.1 Rhagoletis pomonella
AGAAATTTGGAAGTTTCTCTACTTAAGAGACAATTTGGGAGCATTTTTTGTTACTAGCTGATATTTTGAGTGATAATTTTCGCTGGATTTTCGACAAACAAACTTATTGTGTTCCCAGAGAGTTTTGCTTTACGTAGAAATTTGTGCTCTTTTGGTTGGTTGGTTGGTTGCAGTGTTTCCTAGTCGCTGCCCAGGACACAATTAGCGCATTATTGCGCCATTTTGATGCACTTCTCGCGGGGGATAAATATCTTGTCTATGCACTTCCTATGTTGCTAGGTCGAACCATTTTGACTCTCTAATGAATCTGCCGATTACGCTAATGGTAGCTCCTGATAGGTCGGTTAGTTCTGCTACTAGATGTTTCACTAACGTCTTGTGTCTAACGTTCGAAAGGCCTGGACATTCACACAGGAAATGCTGGACACTTTCTTCGCTATCTTCTAGTTGACAGCTGCGGCAAATCATATGATGGGGTAGACCTATTTTTGCCGCATGTTTGCCTATGGGCCAGTGGCCCGTGATGGTTGCTAAAATTCTAAATACCTCTGGCCTTGATCTGCTAAGCAGGTCCAAGGTTTTCGCCCTGTTATAGTCAGGCCATAGTTTCTCGCTATCTTGCAAGTCTGTATATCTGACCACCTTCGTCTAGCCAGTTCAAGGAAATGCGTAGTAATCTCTCTTTGGACTACTCCAAGAGGGCAACCCAGTCCCACTGCCTGGGATTCATCCAAACCGGCTCCTGCCTTCGCCAACTCATCCGCCTTCTCATTGCCTTCTATGTTCCTATGTCCGGGAACCCAGACAAGAGAGACGGTATTTGACTGAGACACTGAGCGCAATATTACTTTGCATTCCCCAACTAGCTTGGATTTGGTAACCGGTGACGCTATTGCCAATAGCGCCGCCTGGCTGTCAGAGTATATTGTTGCTTTACTGCTGTGTCCAACTCTATTGCCTAGGATTTTGCAGGCTTCTAGGATCCCTAGGACTTCCGCTTGGAAGATTGTAACGAAGCGTTTTTGCTTGCCCCGATGCTTCTTCTAAAATGCTGGGGTATACTCGCCATGTCCAGGGTTCGTTACAATAAATTTGTAGTTTCGGGCTCTGGTAGATCGTAATTTATTATTTAATTTTCCTTAATTTCTATAAAAGAACATATAACAAATAATAATTTGAAACATTCGGTGGCATCACTTGCAGTGGCTAGGTAACGGCTCCTTGTCCCGTTATGAGCCCGTTAGGCTGTAGTAGCGTGACTTTAGTACTGGTGGGCAGCTCTCTGCTGACGCCGCTGAGTCGCGCGCTGCTAACGTCTATAAGCGGTGTTCTGGCCGCGTCGGTATGTAGCGCTCTGGTCGTGCCGGTGAATGGCGTTCTAACAACGCTGGTGGGTAGCGCTCTGGTGACGCCGGTGTGTAGTGCTCCGGTGACGCCGCTGAGTAGTGTTCCCGTTGCGTCGAGATGTAGCGCTCTCAGCAATGCAGGTGAGGCGCACCGATGAGTGGTACTTTGGTGGCGCCGGGAGTGACGTTTTACTCGCGCCGCTGGGCGGCGTTCTGGCGACGTCGACAAGTGGCGCTCTATTCGCGCCGGAGAGTACCGCGCTAATGACGCCGGAGAGTATAGTTCCACTCGCGCCGTTGGGCGGCGCTCTGTTTGCGCCGGAGAGTCGCTCTAGTGGCGCTGTTGACGCCGCTCTGCTGACAGCGGTGAGAAGCGCTCTTGTAGGCGCTGTCGACGTCCCTCTGTTAACGGCGGTGCTGACTGCGGGCGAGCGGATGTCGCCCGTACGCGGTTCCACGAGAGGCTGTGGTGAGAACTTGTGTAGCTTGTGGCGCTGCCACTGGGAAGGTGACGTCCAGCCCGACGCTCAAGCCGGTGTAGAAGAAATCACCCTACCAGCCGCTGTTACAGAAGTGGAATCAAGCCCGACGCTCGAGCCGGTGCAGAAGAAGCCACTTCTTGCCAGTAGCCGTATGTTCACGACCACAGTCTCGTGCTGACTGACTGTTGATCGGCTGTGTTTTATCTTTAATAGGCTGTGTGCTTGATTTTGCGTGGTCGCGCAGCTACATGTTGCTGTGTGATGTTGCGTTGTCATGGCACCGACGGTGCTATCGGGTGTTGCCATGACTCGTGTTGCTATGACTTGTGTTGTTGGTTGTTTTGATGGCGGGTATTTGTGTGGGCCAAATTCCTCAGGGATATTTGGTCTTCACAAGATGCTTGTATTATTTCCCAACCGTAGAGACAGAGCCACGCCGAGTTCCTTGGAGTAGACACCTGCTCCCACACCGCAATCCATCTTGGATCCATCGGTGTATAGAGAGATCTTCTCTCGGTCGGCCACTCGGTCTCTTCTCTAGTCCCTTTTGGATGGGAATAGCACTTGCACGTTACAGCTGAAGTCCAAATTGCCTACCATATTATCTGTCGTCCTATTTAATTGCATTTGATTTATGACCAACCCATGTCCGAAGTGTCTAGTCCTCCAAAGGCCCGACTCTCTGAGTCTACCGCCGATTTCATAGCCACTTATTTCAGGTGGATATCAATAGGAATTAAATTGAGGATGGCGTTTAAAGCTTCTGCCGGGCAGGATCTTAGTGCGCCTGTTACTCCTGCGCTTGCTGCCCTTTGTATGCTTCTTAGCTTGCTGACATTATATTGTCTGCTTAGGCCGGGCCACCAAACCAAGGCGCCGTATGTTAGAATTGGTCTTATGATCGCGGTATACATCCACATCACAGGTTTAGGATTTAGTCCCCAGTTTCTACTGAAGATTCTCTTGCAAGTGTAGTATGCTATGTAGGCCTTCTGTCTACGGAATTCGACATTGGTTTTCCAGTTAAGTTTGTTATCCAGCACGACTCCAAGATACTTTGCGCTGGGGGACAATGAGAGCGCCTTGCCGTCTAGCTATGGTAGCTTGAATTGTGGTAGTTTGTGTCTGTTTGTAAATAGGATAAGTTCTGTCTTGGCTGGGTTCACATTTAGGCCGCTTCTCGTAGCCCAGGCGTGGAGCCTTCTCAGGGTTCCTTCAAGGATTTCGCTAACGGTAGAGATGAATGGACCTGTGGCTGCTATTACAACATCATCCGCATACGCCACAACTTTGACTCCCCCTATATTGAGTTCTAGCAATATACCGTTCAGGGCTTTCACCCATAGCAGTGGTGAGAGCACTCCGCCCTGTGGAGTGCCCCTGTTCACATGATGTATAATAGAGTTAGCCCCTGTTGTTGCCTGAATGATTCTATTGACTAGCATCGATCGTATCCATCTACAAACACTGTCGTCAACACCAATATCTATCAAAGAGTCTATGATGGTGTCAACCTCAATGTTATTAAATGCGCCCTCGATGTCAAGAAATGCCGCCAGAGTATATTGTTTAAAGTTATTAAGCTCACCACTTCATGTAAAGCAGTGGGTCTGCCTTTGATGTATGCATGTTGTGCTGTTGAGAGTGTCGCTTCACCTAACAGCGATCTTCTATAAATGTCGAGAAGGAGGTAAGGCTTAGGGGTCTAAAATCTTTTGCTATTTCGTGGTTTTTCCTTCCTGGCTTGGGTATGAACACGACTTTTAGCCTTCTCCAGCTTTTAGGAATGTAGCACAAGGTAATAGTAGCCTTAAAAATAGTCTCAAGTAACGGTGCTATCTCTTCCTTCACCCTCTGGAGCATTGCTGGGATTACGCCATCTGGTCCAGGGGATTTAAAGGGAGAGAAGCTGTTAATAGCGTAAATAATCTTTTCCCTGCTCACGATCGAGTTCAACAGTATACTGCTTTTTGAACCAGATTCAATTGACCCTGATGTGGGTGGATGTCGAATACATCCCGGGAAATGGAACTTGACTAACGTGTTTAGAGAATCACTAGCTGTGTTCGTCCACACCCCGTTTTCTAACTTAATGAGTGTGATATTTGTGTGTTCTTTTGATAGGATTTAGCTGAGCCTGGCTGAGTCTTTAGAGTTCTCTATAGAAGAGCAGTAAGATTGCCAGGATTTAGTTTTCGATTTTCTCAATTCCTTTTTATAAGATCTTAGGGCGCTTTTATAAGGCGCCCAGTTTTTAGTTCTAAAGCAATCATTGTAGAGTTTCCTTATTTTGTCTCTTTGGGCTCTGAAATCCCCATTCCACCAGGGTGGGGATTTCTTTATTGCTGTACTAACTGGAGTTGATCTTTCAAAAGCTTTCTTCATAACCTCTTCTAGTTTATTTACTCTATTATCAAGGTCCTCAACTGTAGTGACAGTTGTATTTAGTGGGAGCTTACTTAGTTTACGCTTA
>NW_023471854.1:0-4301 GCF_013731165.1 Rhagoletis pomonella
CCATTCATAATTCGACTTTTGCTCAGCCAAGCTCCTCAACGTTTAACCCCATAAACCGCGAAAAGCCAATACCGCGGTCAATCCTTCACCTTCCTCCATGCGATACGGAGATTTTTTTATATGGCTTGGCCATCCTTTAGGGATTTATTCATGGCCATTTATATAAATAATTCGCGGTTAACTCCGGTTGAAAAATTGTACCACCTCAATCAAAAGACCCGTGGGGAAGCCAAGGATATCGTGAATAAGTCCCCGTTGACCAATGATGGTTTTGCGATTGCGTGGCAAAACTTGAGCGATCGTTATGAAAATAAAAGAGTTATGGTCAATAGCCAGTTGAAGACATTATTTAACTTGCCCACGGTAACAGTTGAGCGTGGTACGGATATTAAAAATTTGCAGCGGACAGTGAATAATTGTATCGCAGTCCTGCAAATGTATGGCATTGATATCGCGAACTGGGATGCTATATTTGTGTTTTTAGTTTCCAGCAGATTACCAGACAACACCTTAGCTTTGTGGGAGCAGGGAATCGTTGACAAAGCTGAAATTCCGAGGTGGGAGGATTTGGATAACTACCTTTCGAGTAGGTATCAGACCTTAGAAACAGTTTCGGATATTCAAAGCACACGAGTGCATAAGGCAGAACCAATTCAAGCACCAGCGGTGCCGTTTGGAAAAAAATAACGGCCCATAATACCCATTTTACGCAGCCTGCATGCAGGTTGTGGTCAGACCAGTCCCATGCATTGAAATCATGTCCCAAGTTTTTAGCGATGAAGGTTGACGATCGGTGTAAGGTAGTTAGAAAATATAACTTATGTATGAATTGCCTAGCACATTCTCATATAGCGAGGAATTGTAAGAGTACTTTCAATTGCTTGAGTTGTCATCAGCGGCACCACTCACTATTGCACCGAACTCAAGCTGGAAACAGCACTACGGCCACAAACAGGAGACCTTCTACGGGAAATGAAGAGGCACAGCAGCCTAATGCCGCATCGACATCCGGTAATGTAACCGCTCTGTTTGCTGCTAGTGCTAAAAACATAATTTTGGGTACGGCTATGGTGCACATTCGGCACTTAGGGGTGGACTATGAAGCTAGGGCTCTTCTTGATTCGGGTTCAGAAGGGACTTTCATTACAGAGCGGCTGCAAAGACTCATCAATCTCCCGACGCGACCTGTTGGCACAAATATATGGTGCGAAAGCTCGCGCAGTTTGTTTGAGTGTTACCTGCCGAACCCCAGTTTAGAATTGAGGCAAGAGCCCTGATTCTACCCCAACTGACAGGAAACCTCCCCCAGATTTTAGTTGGCCAAGCAGATCTTGGTCTACTGCCCCCTATCGAATTAGCCGATGTTAATTTCCACAAAAGTCAACAGGTCGACATGATAATTGGTGCGGGCTTGTATGCAGCTATTATGAAAGAAAAAATTAAGAAACATGTTTTGGGTACCCTTTTGGCACAGGAGACAGTTTTTGGTTGGGTATTGACAGGTCCTGTTCCTCAGACTACTAGGACAGGTGCTTCCTGTATGTATTTTTTCAATGAATTTTCCAGCTCTCAGCTAACCCGTTTCTGGGAACTTGAGCAAGTTCCCAGTAAAAAACAGGTTACTCCGGAAGAAGCGTTTTGTGAGAAACATTTCGCAAAGACAACGCTGAGAAATGACCAGGGTCGTTATGTAGTAGCATTACCGTTTCGACAGGATTTCCCAGCAGATATTTGTCTTGGATATTCACGGACGAGTGCAGCGCATCAATTTGTTCGCAACGAAGCATCGATGATCAGGAGACCAGAGCTGAGCGAGGAATATCATCGTGTATTACGAGAATACATTATACTCGGTCATATGAAGCCAGTGGACAGCACCGTGAGTGAGCCTTTATCAGGGACATACTACTTGCCTCATCATGCAGTCATCAAACCGGACAGCACCACTACCAAGGTTCGAGTGGTGTTCAATGCATCAAGTCCATCTTCGAATGGGGCAAGTTTAAATGATGTGCTCTACCCAGGCCCAGTTTTGCAGGCCGATCTCTTCGCCTTGCTATTGAAGTGGCAATTTTCAAATATGTTTTCAACGCGGACATCGAGAAGATGTATAGGCAGATTCAGCTGCATTCCAATAACATTTTGGTAGAGGCGAAAATTCTTATGCAAGACATATGGCTAACCAAGATAGATTGGGATGATAGTCTACCTCGAGCCCTTTACCAGCGGTGGGAGAACTTTCTTAGAAATTATATCCATATTTCAGAGATTAAAATTCCAAGGTGAATCAATTTCACACCTTGGAATGAAATTGAGTTTCATGGATTTTGTGATGCCTCAGAGAAGGCGTATGCGGCAGCGTTGTATGTAAGGGTACGCGAACGTAATTCAAATAAGACCCCGGATGTAAATTTACTTGTAGGTAAAACAAAAGTAGCCCCAGTAAAAACCGTCTCTCTACCGCGATTAGAGTTGTGCGGGGCACTACTTTTGGCAGAACTAATAAATGCTTTACATCCGCAGTTTGACGTAGCCCAGCTAGTGATCTACAAGTGGACCGACTCCACCATCGTGCTCTCGTGGCTCAGGAAGCCTCCTTGTTGTTTGACCACTTTCGTGGCGAATCGGATCGCAAAAATCGATGAACTGGTTGGTGTGAGAGGATGGAATCATGTGGATTCGAATGATAACCCAGTAGACCTCGGCAGCCGCGGCGTCCCACCCAAGAACTGATAAAGAGCACACTTTGGTGGCAGGGCCCAAAGTGGTTGAAAGAACAACCATCGGAATGGCCAAAAAAGATGGATGAGAGGTCCATGGAAACGGATTTAGAGCAAAAAGCCGTGCGCGTTCATACAATCACCACACAGCCGTCGGACCCTTTGGAAAGATTTTCCGATTTCTCTCGAGCACCGCGGGTATTAGCACGGGTTTTTCAGTTTTATTACAAAACGCAAATTGATCCAGCGAGAGGAAACTGACTTCCGATGAAATCCGCCAGGTAAAAATGCGCTTGATTCTCTTAGCGCAGAAGCGATGCTACTCCAACGAATACCAGGCACCTAAGGCATCAAGACCAGTGGGGGCAAAGAGTCCCCTCAAAATCTCAATCCCTTTGTCGATAGAAATGGAATCATGAGAGTTGGAGGGAGACTGGCGTTAGCGGAGCTGCCATATAATGAACGCTACCCAGTGATTTTGCCGTACGATTGCCAATTTTCTCGACTTTTAGTCAGATTCTCACACCTGATTTCCCTGGATGGAGGAAATCAACTCATGCTGAGACTTCTGAGAGCAGAATTTTGTATCATACGGATGAAAAATTTAATAAAAAGCGTTATACATAATTGTAAAGTTTGCCTTATTTACAGAAAAAAGACACGAGAGCAACTTATAGCAATACTCCCACCTGAACGAACGGAAATTTCCCGGCCCTTCACCAATACTGGCGTGGATTTCACTGGCCCGTTAGTGATAAAAAAACTATACCAGCAGAGCGTGTCTTATAACCAAGGGATATGTTTGCGTTTTCGTGTGCTTCGCGACGAAGGCAATACACCTGGAAGCAACGAGCGATCTATCGGCTTCCACCTTTCTAGCGGCATTTTCAAGGTTTGTGGCAAGGCGCGGTTACCCTCGGAGTGTGTACTCGGACAGCGGTACGAATTTTGTAGGAGCTAATAAAGCATTAAGGCAGGACTTCCGAAACTTTGTAGCCGAAATTTTCCGCCTAACTACCCAGTCGTATGCTCATCAAGAAATCGACTGTCACTTCATACCACCGTTAGCCCCAAATATGGGAGGGCTGTGGGAAGCAGGGGTGAAGAGTTTTAAAACCCACTTCCGTAAAGTGGCGAATACCATGCGTTTTACAATGAAGGAGTTCTCCACTTTGCTAGCAAAGATAGAAGCCTGCCTAAATTCGCGACCAATTAGTCCGCTTTCCCAAAACCCCGAAAAAACCCGAATCCACAGAACCCCTCACCCCAGGATATTTTCTGATTGGCACCCCGTTACTCGCGATTACCGAACCAGAAATTAACGGGAACCCGCTGTCAATCGTAAACCGATGGCAAAAGATCAAGGCAATTCATCAAGGATTTTGCCGACGATGGAAAGAGGAATACCTTAAGGAGTTACACAAGAGATTCAAGTGGCAACACCCCCAACGAGACATCGAAGTCGATGATTTCGTGGTTATCAAAGAGGATAACCTACTCCCGAATGAATGGCGACTTGGCAGAGTTGTTAAGGTTTTTTTAGGTCAAGATAAACGCGTGCGAGTCGTAGAAATACGTACA
>NW_023471855.1:0-1428 GCF_013731165.1 Rhagoletis pomonella
AAAAAAAACTTTCTTTAAGTTTATTTTGCTTGTTGGGGTGTCTTTAAGGTACAATATCTTTAAATGTATGCCAAAATCTTCGCTTTAACGTGCGGACAGAAGTTCCTTACACACAATTGCTTACATTTATTTATTTACATACATATGTATGTATGTACATTCAAATTTTGTTGTCTCGACACATGATTCAATTATTAAAGGTTTTGTAAGTAGCTTTTTTCTAAAATTTGGCACTCCCACCCACAGGGATGGTTTATGGAAGCAGGAGAAAAAGGGGAAGAATTCAATCACACTTCCTAAAATGGGAGCTAAATTCCATAAAAAGGTGTGGATAATAGTGAATGGTGGTATTTTAAAACAAAAGCGAATTTGATTTAATTATTTAATTTAAACAAGCTTATTTACATCGAATATAACCCCCGATTGTTATTGAAAATAAATATTTCTATGTATATACCAAACTTGCGTACGTCAGATGGCGCATAACTCGAGAATGGATGGAGGATGGTCCACTTTCAGCTTTTTTTTTGTTGTATTTGTTTGCCAGATGATGGATATGAAGAAGCTATTTGTTTGTGGAAAATATGCAGTATTTATTAAACAAAAAAAAAACGGCAAATATAAAAATTTGGAGCTTACGTTTCCTTCGCGGATATGGCTCGATTGTTTCGAATATGGTAATTCGAATTCTTTGATGTCGCACTTTTAATATTCTGGGGAGACTATACAACTGTCAGAATATTAACCATTCGCCGGGTTGCCCGAAAAAAAATTTAATGATTAAAAATATCAAAATATAAAAAAATATAAAAATATTCGCCATAAAAAGGCGTTTGCATTGTTCAACTTTGCATTCTACTTTCAACTAATCGCTTTCAACAAAGTTGGTCGCCAACCAACATTCGCCTCGTGCGTAAACCTTTTAAGTGTGCAATTACATACATCGTGCCATTGACTAAACCGAACTGTCGTGTGACGATTGGGCCTATGGATGCGGTTTGGCAATGTTATATTGCGTCAAAGCCTCATTCGGAGACACCAGGATACCTGCGTTGGCTCATTTACCAAAACCATTGCATGCTTTACTTTACAGCGACTTGGCAGAATCAAGAGGTCTCCACGAATATCGACAAATATATTTCGGCATTTAAGGGAATTTCGTTTTTTTAGCCTACATTGAATTTCTGTAGTCCAACGATGCTCAACCATTTTGTCTTGTTGGCGCCAGCGAATGAAGAACAAACATTTCTTCAATTTTAAAAAGTAAAAATTTCACTACTAACAATTTAAAAATGTTCTTAAAACTTGCAAAGATATTTGGAAAAGAAATATCACTGTTTTTGTTTTTAGGAGTAGGGTGGGAGTGTCATTGATAAAATTAGAGCGAGAGAAAGTTTTTCTTACAAAACCTTTCATTATTGAATCATG
>NW_023471855.1:1528-4299 GCF_013731165.1 Rhagoletis pomonella
TTTGCAGGTTTTAAGAACATTTTTAAATTTTTAGTAGTGAAACTTTTACTTTTTAAATTTTGAAGAAATGTTTGTTCTTCATTCGCTTGCGACAACCAGACGAAATGGGTGGATTACAGAAATTCAATGCAGGCTAAAGAGACGAAATTCCCTTAATTGCCGAAATGTCTTTGCCGATATTCGTGGAGACCTATTGATTCTGCCAAGGCGCTGTAAAGTAAAGCGCGCAATGGTTCTGGTAAATGAGCCAACGAAGATATTTAGGTATTGACCTACACAACACAATCCTGCAGTGGAATTCTGACAATCGCTATGCTACATTTCCATCGCTAAAATTCTCTAAATTAACAGCCGCGGGGCCTAAAAGTGCGCAATATTGAAAAGTAACAGAAGCAAAGTGTAATCAGGCAAATCTGGCAGTATGAGGGGCATGTAACTAAACGTTACATGTTGTTAAGCGCGCCTGCTATTCTTTTGGAGACCTTTAGCGATCAAAATTAGCGATAGCGAATGCTGGAATCCGGCTGCTGGTGTCTCCGAATGAGACTTTGACGCAATATAATATTAGCAAACCACGTCCATGGGGCCAATCGTAAAACCCGACAGCTCGGTTTAGTCAATGGCGCGATATAATTGCACACTTACGGCACTTCTCATTTGACGATGTAGATCGTTCAGTAGCTGCGTGTCCTTTTTATTCTTCCTGTCGTCCGGCACCAAGCGCCAATCGCAACTGTATAAGCCAATGTTTAATATTCTGACGGCGGCATAATCTCCCCAGAACACTAAAAGTGCAATATCAAAGAACTCGAATTAGCATATGGGTGTTTCCATGAAAATGTCAACCAGGACTGAAAAAATAAAAACAACTGAAAAGGGGTTTTAAGACTAATTAATAAGAGAAAAAATACTCGAATTTTTATATTATAGAAGTATTTCAGCTTATTGGAATTTTAAAACTAAAAAATGGAAGAGTAAGACTGAATGTCTCTTCGACTCAGTTTTCTCTAATGAAATGAACTATTTTCTCTTCCCTATTAACTAAATTAAGAGATTTGAAACATTACAGTTACATCTTAAAATCAAATTTGCAATAACAACTAACTATAAAAATGAGAAAAAGGAGAAGTTAGTGCTCGGTTAACGGTAATTTTTTGATTTGCTTCTGATAGTATTCTAATGTCGCGTACGTTATGCAAAAACATTGTTTGTCTATGTCATTTGTATATTGGCAGTCGCAGGTAATGCAGATAACAATTCTTAAGCGAGAATTCTTCTAGTTAAAGATATACAGTAAAATTTTCTTTCCAACCGAAGTAAAAAAAATTCTATTACCCTTTAAAGTTTGTCGCATACGTTATTGTAAGTACGAAAATTTCAATCAAATACATCAAAATCAATGCGGTTTTGAAAACGCGAAACGGTGGAGAGAAGACTGAAAAAATTTAATTTAGTATGTGTTACTAGTAAAAATATTGTATGGGGGAAAAATCTGTCGCGTACGTTATTATATATTTTTTTTTTAATAAAAACTAACCAGAGATAATTTCTATCAAACAATGAAAGAATTGTAAATGTACATTATTTAGCTTAGTGTAGGAATTTTTAAAGAAAAGAAAAACTCTCATGATTCGCAGACTTTCGCATATATGTATATGTGCCTTAAAACCACTTCTTTTTTGTCGCGTACGTTATCACCTGGTTTTGAACGGATATTTTCCCCACCAAAGTTTCGAGGCTGCTTATATTTTTTTCAAACATAGTACCCTTTCGTTGAAACATAACCGTAATCTTCTTTTTTCTGTAACTCCTATTTTTGATAGATCTACGTTACTCTATAAGCGTATGTCGCGTACGGCTGTATGGAAACACCCATATTCGAAGCAATCGAGCCATAATCGCGAAAGAATCGTAAGCTCCAAATGTTTTTATTTGGCGTTTTTCAATCAAAACACCATAACTTTTCCACAAACAAATAGCTTCTTCATATCTATCTAATGTAAATGGTACCGCAAAGAATTTACAAGGCAGACAAAGAATAAAAAAATAGCTCTAAGGGGACCTTCCATTCTTGAGTTTTGCGCCGTCTGACGTACGCAACTTTGGTATATTCATAGCAAAATTTATTTTTAATAATAATCAGGGGTTGTATTTGATGTAAATAAGCTGGTTTAAATTAACTAAATAAATCAAATTCGTTTTTGTATTAAAACACCACGATGCACCATTATCGACGCCTTTTTGTAGAATTTCGCTACTTTTTAGGAAGTGTGATTGAATTCTTCCCCTTTTTCTCCTGCTTCCAAAAACCATCCCTGTGGGTGGGAGTGTCAAATTTTAGAAAATAGCTACTTACAAAACCTTTAATAATTGAATCATGGTTCGAGTTAAGATAAAAACAAACAAATGAAATTACGGCGAGAGAAAATTTCAAAAATGCTAGCAAACGTCAAAATTCCTAAAGTTGGCTCTCAGCGATTGTACCTTATAACTATTTTTATCATGAATATATCTACATATGTACATATGTAATATGAAAATGCATTAGCGCGTCATTGTATCCGAATTATTTGGTTTTGAAGTATGTGAATTAATGAATTGAAAGGCTACACGTGATGACTCCCAATAAACACAAGAAAAAAAAAAAAATTTCTCCAACCTTAGAGAAATTCATAGTTCTCAAGTTGATATCCAACATCATTCTCCAACTCATCTCTAACCGATGCGCAGATACGTAAAAAGTAATAGAGAAACCAATTTTTAATTATCAA
>NW_023471856.1:0-4299 GCF_013731165.1 Rhagoletis pomonella
GACCCTTTAGGTACCATCTTTCCGTGGTCCAAAGTTATGCGGCAGCATACATAAAAAAAGAAAAAATATTCCGACGAATTGATAACCTTGAAGTCGGTTAAAATGTTTCAGTTCTTTGTTACTTTTATGTAAATAAAGTGTAATTTATGAAACTTTAAAAAGTTTGTTTATTTATCACATACTGTACATAAAACTTGTATAAATGTATTTTAAAGCGCATATTATCTGAAGCGAATTTCCAGAAGTATAAACCCCTCCCAAAATATATTACTGGGTGCGAAGCTGTATGTATATATGTATGTATGTCATTGGTATTTTAAGTCTACATTCACACAAATATACGGACTTAATCAAACTATAACAAATTTGGAGCATAAAAATATTTATTATTAACAAAAATGCAGCTTTTTGCATTAATTTTAAGGTTTTGCGATTTTTAATTTTGTTCCGACAGCATAAACTCAACGTAGAGTATATGTACGTATCTTCATTACGAATGGATTTAATGAAGGCTCTCAGCGCCAGTTTTTTCAGTGCACGGCCGTGGTTTAAAGTCAGTTTAAACGCCCGATCTGGCTAGTTTAAACTAAGATTAGCGAATCAGATGTCAGCCAGCTGTCCAATTTAAACTCAGTTTACTTAATCTAAGTTTAAACTGACACTGAAAAACTGGCCCTCAGTGATAGCACTTTCGTAGATTTTACGAAAAACGAACCTACGATGGATTCAGTGATAGCCCGATTATGCCGCATTTGCTTTCGTACAAATTGAAAATTTGAAATTTTTGTATAGAAAACTAAAGGCATATTTCATGATTTTCGATCCGTACGATAGCATGAATACGCACAAATTTGACTATTTAATAATAAAATAATTGGAAAAAAGTTAAATACTACCCTGCCCACCTTTAGTTCATACACTTTGAAATATATCTGTTTCAAGATTTTATGAAATAAAAGTGTGATGTGTGTGAACTTAGTGCCAAAACACTAATTACGCCCCACCCTCATTTTTTGTTGTTCATACCCTACCAAAACCTTACTAAAGCGGTCTATGAGGCAGTTGATAAGTACTAAGATGGTATATTTTGCTTCACATATTAAGTTCAGACAGAAATTTAATTGAATCAATTGCTACCGCCTTTTAGTTTTCACACACGGTCAGCTGCTCGATTAGCTACAGTGATGGGAAAGGTTTTCTTACTTCAGCGTCTAACTTTTAAGCTAATTGTGTGGCATTTGAGAAAATTCCATGGACGTGATCTTCAACATG
This sequence comes from Rhagoletis pomonella, assembly GCF_013731165.1. Classification (NCBI taxonomy): domain Eukaryota; kingdom Metazoa; phylum Arthropoda; class Insecta; order Diptera; family Tephritidae; genus Rhagoletis; species Rhagoletis pomonella. The sequence goes on from NW_023471856.1 coordinate 1,273, forward strand.
GATTCTTCGATTGCTTAGGGTTGCAACTAAAGTTGTCACAATGCCTGATGCTTTCGGAAGTTTCTTTATGAAAAACCAGTTGTTCTACATACATTTCCATTTACTTATTTTTATCAGAGCTTATACGTTTTCTTGAAGGGTAACTGTAAATTGAAGCAAAGACTACGCCACCATTAAAAAATAATGGAAAAAACGAACTTTTAGATTACCGTAAAATACAGACGGTGGAAACGATTACATTTTTAAAAGTTAACAGAATGTTATTTAGTCTTTATTGTTCGGTGGAAATGGCCTGAATGAAATTTAAGAAGTTATATAAATAGTTATTACCAGGGAACGGATTTTATGGAAATTGCCTTTTTTTCTGCTAAAGAGATAGAGTATATTCGATTAAGAATGTCCACGATTTAGCTTTCCCTGATTCCATATATACACATTTGATGTTGCCTTTTTTTGCCTTTTTTAAGATATTTGACTTTTTTGCCATTTTTACCTTTAGAAAAGTGATTATAGCATTACCATCTTTTTTTTAAGATTAAAAAAAAATATATTCAACAATTTTTATTGAGCTCGAGGCCGTTTTTCAGTGAAAATTTATTGTGGAAAAGCGGAAAACCGCCCTCGAGCTCAATAAAAATTGTTGAATATAATTGTTATAAGGCCAAGAAATAACAAAAAACGATTAAAAAATATACACATGCCCATGCGGTTTATAGAAGCGCAGGGACCTCTTGCCAAATTGGTGTTAGAAAAATGCAAAGCCGTTTTCTCAGCTAACGTAGGCTTGGAGACAATAACGGGTGTGGATAAAATTGTAAAGGGCGAGGAAAACGCCCATATTCCTGATAATATGAACGTTTCAAACGTTCTATATTTAAATTGGGCTCCACTTGTATCAACTTACGGCGAGCGCACATTTAGTACATTCAAGGCTTTTCTTCGTGAAAATCGAATGAAATTGCTGCCAGAAAACTTCAAAATACATCTTGTGGTTCAGTGTTACTACAACTATACAGATTAAAGTTTTATGAGTTAGAAACTCGAAAGGATAAAATAGTCAAAGATTCAAAGTACAAATTTTTCATATAAATGAACTAGTTCATAGTTTTTCTCTTTTTACTTGTAATATAAACATTTCTAAAATAAATGTATTTTTTCATTGTTCTTCGTATTTTCCGTCTTTTTTTGCTATACCTAGTGCCTTTTCCTGCCTTTTTCGCTATTTTGTTTTGCCTTTTTTTGCAATACCTATTGCCTTTTCCAGCCTATTTCGTATAGGTTTTTAGGTCCTAAAAATCCGTTCCCTGGTTATTACTAAATATTTCCCTAGTTCCTCCCAGTGGGTCCGCCCTTATCTAGTCAATGACAACAGTGCATATACAAAAATTTGGTACTGGAAATACGGTCAGATTAGGTCTCTTGAAGCAGTAACGCATTAAATTGTACGTATGCATGTTAATGTTTGTATTGAATATAGTAAATAAGTAAATTTGTTTTGGACCTGAATGTGCTAATTTTAAGTTTGTATAGAAATAGTGGTTATTTGAGCTACTGTGCCTTGCAAACATATCCTAATGACAATTAAAAATTAAACAAAAAGCCTGTAAAAGTCAAACCATAAAACCTTTGCCATTACGTATTTTCTAATTGACTTGATTACTTCAATTTAAAAGCTATTTTTGGATTTTGTTTAATATTTCTTCTCAAAGTACCTAAATGTCAATGCTATTAGAATTTGGAACTCTATACCTGCTACCATTAGGAGCAAAATCAACAGTAGCAACTTCAAAAATACTCTTTATAATTATTTCGCTAAAAATTGATGAACCATCTACATATTTGCAATAATATATAATTAAGTGATTTTTTGAGCTTTGCTAACATACCATAATGTTTGTATATATGTTATAAGTTTTATGTATCCGTGTTATTTTCTGTTTAATTGAATGTGTCATATGCGTTTGTATATATTTTAGAATTTTAATTTGCAATATATAAATAAATAAGTATTATCTTTACTTTTATCATTGTTGTACTATAAAAGATTGAATCTTATTGTACTAATGCCTGAACCGAAATAAATGAAATGAAATTTGTCTTCTTTTGCTGACTTCTAATTATTTTTATCATTGGCGACATTTAATATAATATTTTTTGAAAGTTTTTTTAAATGAAACTTTCTCAGATTACACAACATTTTTCCTATTTTTTTATTGCTATTGGGTATTTCTGGTACCCTCATTAAGAAATAAATACTAGATAATTTATAGCAGTTTATTTGTTGAAATTTACAGGTTCATTATTTTGACTAAAAAATACAAGATAATTACTACATATTTAAGTAAAATATCTCTTTTTAAAAGATATATTCGCCACAAATATTCTTGACGAATCCATTTTTTAAAACAAGAAACAAAACTTTAGTGTACATCAAAACTTAGAAATCAAAACAAAATTTGTATATGCGGGTAGTTAGTGTAACTCAAAAACAAAAGCTGTTAATAAACACTGATGCCAAACTAGAAAATGCATAACGAACCGAGCAAGAAGCAAACAAAAAATTACAAGGAAAAAGCTAATATATTTTTATTTTGTCAGCTTGTTTTATTTGTGGTATTTTTCCCACAGTTTAGGGGACTTAGGCTCAAGAATAGACTAATGGAGGAATGAAGTAAAATAAAATGTAAAAGTATATAAATGATGGCGTTGATGCCTTTTACCTATCAATTTTTTCTTTAAATTAAAAAGAAATCCCCCTCAGAATTTTGGCCACAAGCTTCTTAAAAACTGTTCACAGTGTAAGAGACTCCGCTCATTGCGCGCCCTAGTCAAAGTAGGGGGAGAATTCGTGAAGCGGGTACATGATTTCACCCAATGTCGACATAATAATTGTTGCTCATTGAAATATAGATCCTAACTACATACAATATGTTTAAAGGATATGAAGTTTAGTCTATTTTTTTTTGTATTTACAAAATTTAGTTTTTTCTTTGAATAATAACACTGGGTCACAAATTAGTGTTTTTT
>NW_023471857.1:0-4298 GCF_013731165.1 Rhagoletis pomonella
AAGACCGTGAAATGTCGATTCGTCGCCGTTCGCAGCAATTGGGTTTGTGTTATTCGACCACATGGAAGATTTTACGCAAAGATCTTGGTGTAAAACCGTATAAAATACAGCTCGTGCAAGAACTGAAGCCGAACGATCTGCCACAACGTCGAATTTTCAGTGAATGGGCCCTAGAAAAGTTGGCAGAAAATCCGCTTTTTTATCGACAAATTTTGTTCAGCGATGAGGCTCATTTCTGGTTGAATGGCTTCGTAAATAAGCAAAATTGCCGCATTTGGAGTGAAGAGCAACCAGAAGCCGTTCAAGAACTGCCCATGCATCCCGAAAAATGCACTGTTTGGTGTGGTTTGTACGCTGGTGGAATCATTGGACCGTATTTTTTCAAAGATGCTGTTGGACGCAACGTTACGGTGAATGGCGATCGCTATCGTTCGATGCTAACAAACTTTTTGTTGCCAAAAATTGTAGAACTTGGTTGACATGTGGTTTCAACAAGATGGCGCTACATGCCACACAGCTCGCGATTCTATGGCCATTTTGAGGGAAAACTTCGGAGAACAATTCATCTCAAGAAATGGACCGGTAAGTTGGCCACCAAGATCATGCGATTTGACGCCTTTAGACTATTTTTTGTGGGGCTACGTCAAGTCTAAAGTCTACAGAAATAAGCCAGCAACTATTCCAGCTTTGGAAGACAACATTTCCGAAGAAATTCGGGCTATTCCGGCCGAAATGCTCGAAAAAGTTGCCCAAAATTGGACTTTCCGAATGGACCACCTAAGACGCAGCCGCGGTCAACATTTAAATGAAATTATCTTCAATAAGTAAATGTCATGGACCAATCTAACGTTTCAAATAAAGAACCGATGAGATTTTGCAAATTTTATGCGTTTTTTTTAAAAAAAAAGTTATCAAGCTCTTAAAAAATCACCCGTTATTACCTGCCGAGGAGAACGAACAGCTATGAGAAAAAACTTTTTTGGATGTTGGTCGACATAGTTTAGACACTGCTTTCTTCTGCTCAATCCATCCCGTGGCTGATATAACGAGTATTATGAGCAAACAAGTGACAGATTTAGCATCGGACTAGCCTGTCAAAAATGTAATCAAATGAATCTGAACCGATTGGAAGAATCCCACGACATTCTGGTCTACGTAACCGAAACGACACAGATTTATATCTGGCCAAGGACCGTCACTCCAGCAACACTCCCCCAACTTTTAAAGATTGAGTTTTGTTTCATTAACTTATTTAGCTCTGAAACTTAACGAAACTATTTTGAAAAATTCTTCTTGCTCACTAACAAAACGAAATCGATTCATATCTATATGTATGTATATCTCTGCTTCAAGCCGATAATTTAATTTGTATACTCGGCGAAGAATGCATCCATCACAAGTGCTACTGACAAGTAAATCAGCTTCACATGTTTATACACACAATCAGTTTGTAAAGTTTTTTTTTTTTTTTTTTTTAATTTTAGATGGAAATACAATTAATATGAAAGATGTGCGCAAGTGGGTGAGACAAGCAAAACAAAACGAAAAAAACGGCAACCGCAGTAAATGTGTCAAGTTCAATACATTACGACACGTGTGATTCATATACATAGGTGCATATTTTCAAAATGTTTTCAGGTAATGCCAAAAAAAAGAAACGACTAAGTACACATAACCTTGAATGTTGTTAAGGATTGGCCAGAATACGCTATTGCAAAACGTTGAAGGCGTTCATATTGGAATTTTTTTAAAAGTGCAACTTAAACTAACGTTTTCGCGCGCCTTTATTCTGCCCTTTATTTTTAAATAAATTTTTCCTAACTGTAATGAATTGGACAAACTGAAATTAAACAGTAATTTCCAAACGACTCTGCGTGATCTCATTATGATCAGACTGCGTCAGTAACGGATGTCATACGCCAAAGTGTTGATTATGTGACACATTTTCGGGGAGTGAGGAGGGTAAGAATTCTCATTAGTAACAAATACATATACACATATCTACATACATACATATGTACATATATGTATGTTTATTCAGTGGTTTGGCCTGCAGGAGTTGAAGTCCCACTGGTATGCGCAAACACACCAAACCGATATGAGCAAACGAATTTAAGTAAACACTACCAAATTAAAAGTGTGAATGTGAAATGAAAACGAATGGTGAAAATAAAAAGGAAAAAAAAAAAAACTATTTAAAAGCTGGTTGAATTGATTGTGCCGTGTTTTATGTGCATTTATACAAAAGCATACATACATACATACATACGTACATGTATGTGCATACCAGATACACATGTCGAATATTCAGCAGCGCGATGACATCATAACTACCGAGTTTCAATGAGAGTGAAAAAAAAAAAGAAAATAAGCCCGAATTGTTAACAACCGACCAGCTAGCGACAAAATATCGTTTGACAGAGTCGACGAGTGCTGATATAAAAAAAATGGAAAAGTCATTCGAAAACAACAGTCAAAATGAAGACGAACAATTCACACTCAAGTGTTAAATTGTTTCGAGTGCTTCTGCACATACTGCAATACATACATACATATACACTACATACATTTATGTAGAGTATGTACACGCTCACGGGTTGCTGGTAAAAAAAAAAAAAAACGATTGTTGTTAAATTGAGTTTGTGGCGAAAATTAATAACCGACACATCGGAATTAACGCGCACTGAAACGATTTGAGTGATGGCCTGGCAATAAAAAACTCATTCCATTTTTAAATACTTCTCATCATACAGCAATTACATAAGTTAATTAATAAGTGAGTGCGACAAGAATCCATAATTGTATGGGGCGATTCAATAAGAGCGCACACGCTCTCTTGTATAAAAAAACAATTTATCCAAACGGTATTGACACACAATTTCCGTTAATAGCCCAGCGTGACTCCTCTGGCAACTCAGCATGGGCATATCAAATTTGCCATGACTTTTTGACAGAGGTATTTCGGGCTGTAAAGCAGCTCGGGAATATTCTCGGGCTTGTTGGCATACCAGATACGTTTCACGTAGCCCCAGAGAAAGAAGTCTAATGGTGTCAAATCGCAAGATCTCCGCGGCCATTTGACCTCGTTGTTTCGTTACAAATTGCGTCCTGGGAACTTCATTCGCGATAGGGCAATTGTTTTATGCATTTTGTGGCCAGTGGAAGCGTTATGTTGGAACCACATAACATTCATCGTAACATGAGTGTGCATACGTGAAATGCACTACCTGCAGAACGACCGTTTTCATAAAACATTTGGACTTTTACGCGTTGTTCAACTGAGTATCGCTCCATCACTAAGTTTGCCAAAGCCTGTAGTACCGATTGCCTGAAATAAAATAAATCATAAACAATTGCTGTCAAAGATCTACGTCACCCTTGAATTACCCTATACATGGCTTTATAACGCTGTTGCGGCGGCGCTACATATTTAATCAGTAAAACTCCCGACAAAGCTCTTTAAAAAGGTCTATTGTAATTTTAAGTAATAAAAATACTACTATTGTTCAAAATTTGTATTTTACGCCAGCTCTTTCAAGAACACGGCACTAAAGTTACTGTTATATTTAAAAAAAAAAAAAAGTACTACTATTGGGTCACTTCTCAAGAATTATGTACTTGTTGAATTTCTTCATGTATTCACTTTCCAAGTTCATTAACATCCCAAAAGAAGAGCGATTTTTGAAAGCGAAAGGAAAACAATGTAACTAAAAAAAACATTAATAAAAAGCAACCGAACCAAGCACAATTTTAATTATTATTGGCTAAAGCAAACTCAATGCGATGGTGGAGCCGACGTCATGGCCTTCATTTCCTCCTCAAACACACACACACACACACACAAACGCATGCCCATTAATACATCTAAAAAAAATCCATGTGGTCGACCGACGATCAACAGAACGTGAATCAAAGAAACATTGTATAATAAAATTTACATGATAAACGCAAACCAGGGGACGGTTGAAAATGGGCAGATGTAAAAAAAACAAAACGTTGAGAATAATATGAATGGGGATGTATGTACATATTGCCGGAGAGAGAGCAACATGAATTTTTAGTTCCGTGGCGAATCGTTTTCGCTGTTTGTACACTTTTTGGTTTTTCAGATGGCTGAATTGATGCACAGTGGTCACGGTCATCAATAAATTGCGGTGAATAATGTTGTCATGTGCATACATATGTAGATAGGTTCTCCAATGCAACGATCCGCGTAATCATAAGCGAGGCAATTATAGCATCTTTTCTAAAGGGTGATTTTTTTGAGGTTAGGATTTTCATGCATTAGTATTTGACAG
>NW_023471858.1:0-4297 GCF_013731165.1 Rhagoletis pomonella
TTAACTTACACAGGCGGTCACGCAAACTTTACCACCACTTTTTTTTTTAATTTGGTAGAATTTTGTAAATTAAAAAACAAAATTTACATACACTTGTGCTCATATAATTAAGTTATCCAGTAGTAAAATTGCAATAATCGAAATAACATAGCAACTCTTGACATAACGGTTTATATTTTTTTTATAAAGTAACTGCGTAGTGTGTCAAAAAATACGGAGAGGAATAAGTTCTATTTTTCATCTCTATTTATGGTAAAAGTGCATTTGTTTCACCGAAAGTTAAAACGTAAGTGCTCACATAATTAAGTCATCTTACTTAATTGCCATAAATTTGCTAAAATATCAAACCTCCACCGATTTATTTTCGTATTTCGTGTTATATCCTTAGCAATCGATTTAAAAATTTCTAAAATGGGTAAGAACAGGAGCTCTAATCCTTCCGAAAGGAAGATCATATGGGAGTGCTTCCAAAAATGTAAGACAGTAGCGAAAGTAACACAGGTATTGGGCTTTTCCAGAGGAAATTTTGTCAATGCTATTCAGCACTACCAAAAAAATGGAATTTTCCATAATCTACCGCGCAATAAGCCTAGGAAGACAACTGCTTTTGACGATAGAAAATTGGTCAGATTGAGTAAGGCAGACCCTTTTTTAACCTCCAGGGCCCAATTAGAATGCAATTCTTTTTCTTCTTTTTTTGGCGCTGTAACCGCCTAAGCGATTTTGGCCGAGTTCAGCAAAGCACGCCAGTCGTTTCTCCTCTGTGCCAACTGACGCCAATTGGAAACGCCAAGTGAAGCCAAGTCCTTCTCCACCTGATCTTTCCATCGCAGTGGGGGCCTCCCTCTTCCTCTGCTACCACCAGCGGGTTCCGAGTTGAATACTTTCAGAGCTGGAGCGTCGGTGTCCATTCGAACGACATGGCCAAGCCAGCGGAGCCGCTGTATTTTAATTCGCTGCACTATGTCTATGTCGTTGTAAAGCTCATACAGCTCATCGTTCCATCGTCTGCGGTACTCGCCGTCGCCAACGCGTAAAGGACCGTAAATCTTCCGCAAAATCTTTCTCTCAAACACCCCAAGAGCCGCCTCATCGGATGTTGTCATTGTCCATGCTTCTGCGCCATATACCAGCACGGGCATGATGAGTGACTTATAGAGCGTGGTTTTCGTACGTCGAGAGAGGACTTTACTCCTGAATTGCCTACTCAGTCCAAAGTAGCACTTGTTGGCAAGAGTGATTCTACGTTGGATTTCAATGCTGACATTATTATCGGTGTTAATGCTGGTTCCCAAGTAAACGAAATTCTCTACTTTCTCGAAATTGTAACTGTCAACAGTGACGTGGGTGCCAAGGCGCGAATGTGCTGACTGTTTGTTTGATGACAGGAGATACTTCGTCTTGTCCTCGTTTACCACCAGACCCATGCGCTTTGCTTCCCTATCCAACTTGGAAAAGGCAGAACAGACTTCGCGGTTTTTGTTACCGATGATGTCGATGTCATCGGCATAAGCCAGCAATTGCACGCTCTTGTAGTAAATTGTTCCTGAGCGGTTCAGTTCTGCAGCTCTTATTATCTTCTCCAACATCAGATTAAAGAAGTCACATGAAAGGGAGTCGCCCTGTCTGAAACCCCGTTTTGTGGCGAACGGCTCGGAGAGGTCTTTTCCAATTCTGACGGAGCTGGTGGTATTGCTCAACGTCATTTTACACAGCCGTATGAGTTTTGAGGGGATGCCAAATTCAGACATAGCGGCGTATAGGCAACTCCTTTTAGTGCTGTCAAAAGCGGCTTTAAAGTCGACAAATAGGTGGTGAGTGTCGATCCTTTTCTCGCGGGTCTTTTCCAAGATTTGGCGTATTGTGAATACCTGGTCTATGGTGGATTTGCCAGGTCTAAAGCCACACTGATAAGGCCCAATCAGTTCATTGACGGTGGGCTTCAGTCTTTCGCACAATACGCTCGATAAGACCTTGTAACCTATGCTTAGAAGGCTGATCCCGCGGTAGTTGGCGCGAATGGCGGGGTCACCTTTCTTGTGGATTGGGCAGAGCACACTTAAATTCCAGTCGTCGGGCATGCGTTCATCTGACCATATTCTGCACAAGAGTTGATGCATGCACCTTATCAACTCCTCGCCGCCGTACTTGAATAGCTCAGCTGGCAGACTGTCAGCTCCAGCGGCTTTGTTGTTTTTCAGCCGCGTTATTTCTATACGTACCTCGTCATAGTCAGGCGGTGGAACGTCGACTCCGTCATCATCGACTGCGGGCTCGGGTTCTTCTTCTCCACAACTTTCTGTGCTGCTGCCATTTAGTAGGGCGGAAAAGTGTTCCCTCCATAATTTAAGTACGCTCTGGACATCAGTTACTAGGTCGCCATTATTGTTCTTACAGGAGTGCGCCCCGGTCTTTAAACCTTCCGTAAGTCGCCTAACTCTCTGGTAAAATTTTCGGGCATTCCTCCTGTCGGCCAGCATTTCAAGCTCTTCGCACTCACGTATTTCTGCCTCTCTCTTCTTGTTGCGGCAAATACGTCTCGCTTCCCTCTTCAGATCCCTATAGCGGTCCCACATAGCGCGCGTTGCGCCCGATCGCAGCGTGGCCCTGTAGGCGGCATCTTTTTTCTCTGCAGCTTCCTGACACTCCTCATCGTACCAGTTGTTCTTTCGGGCTTGCTGAAATCCGACTACTTCTTCGGCGGCGGTACTTAATGAGCGGGAAATGTGGTTCCACTGCTCGCATATGTCGGTTTGTTGAAGAGTGCTCTCTGAGAGCAGGTGTGAGAGTCGAGTAGCGAAAGCGCTGGCTGTCTGTTGTGATTGCAGCTTTTCGACGTTAAGCTTTCCTTGCATATTTGGGCGCACATTTTTTGCTGCACATAGGCGGGTGCGTATCTTGGCTGCAACAAGATAGTGGTCCGAGTCGATGTTTGGGCCTCGGAGTGTGCGTACGTCTAAAACACTGGAAGCGTGCCTTCCGTCTATCACAACATGATCGATTTGGTTTCTCGTTTTTCGATCCGGAGACAGCCAGGTAGCTTGATGGATCTTTTTATGCTTGAACCTAGTACTGCATACTACCATGTTTCGGGCCCCGGCGAAGTCGATCAGCCTCAATCCGTTGTCGGACGTTTCGTCGTGGAGGCTGAATTTTCCGACGGTGGTTCCAAAGATCCCTTCTTTGCCCACCCTGGCATTGAAGTCGCCAAGCACGATTTTGATATCATGACGGGGGCAGCGCTCGTACGTGCGCTCCAAGCGCTCATAGAAGAGATCCTTGGATGCCTCATCCTTCTCTTCCGTCGGGGCATGGGCGCAGATGAGCGAGATGTTGAAGAATCTCGCTTTGATGCGGATTGTGGCTAGACGCTCGTCCACCGGGGTGAACGACAGTACTCGGCGACGGAGTCTCTCTCCCACCACAAATCCAACTCCGAATTTGCGCTCCTTTACATGGCAGCTGTAGTAGACGTCGCAAGGCCCCAGACATTCTTTGCCTTGCCCCGTCCAACGCATTTCTTGGATGGCGGTGATGTCAGCTTTTGTCCTTACGAGGACATCAACCAGCCGGGCAGAGGCACCTTCCCCATTAAGGGTCCGGACATTCCAGGTGCATGCCCTCAAATCGTAGTCCTTTAAACATTTGCCGTGGTCGTCATCATAAGGGGGGGGTCTCATCCGAGGCTTTGCCTTGCTTCTTCACTGGAAGTGGTTTTTACGTGGCGGGTCCCAAGCCCAGCGCACAACCCATTGCTGGGACGGGGGTGGTTTCGCAACCAAATACACGTTTATATAGCGAGCCGCTTGCTCCAAGCAGACACCCGCTTGCAGCCGCACCTACTGGTGAACAGACGCTGCAGACTTCAGTGAGCCCTTAAACCGAATAAGTCAGAGTGGCCCCACCGAAGCTCCCTCTCTTTCTGCCGTGACCCAAGGCTCCACTCGGATTGGTTACCGCATCTCGCACATGGGTTGCTCACGTTGCCCAGAGTGCGCGAACGAGGACGCAAGAGTCGGGATTGAGTATAGCCATGCAACTGTAACTGCATACCCAGCGCAATGACTATACCCCATGCAATTATGGTATACAAATATCGGCACAAACCGTACGTCGACGACTGCAGGAAAATTGTTTGAATGGCCGGATCGCCAGACGTAAGCCCAATGTTTCAAAAAAAAATATTTTAAGAAGATTGTCCTTTGCCAAACAACATTTGAACAAAGGCTTAGATTATTGGAAACTAATTATTTGGAGCGATGAGTCTAAATTTAATGTGTTCGGCAATGACGGAAGA
>NW_023471859.1:0-4297 GCF_013731165.1 Rhagoletis pomonella
CTTAAACCTCTTGAATTTAATATCTATATTGTAATATATCATTTAGTTTATCAATAAAATTGCGCTTAATTTTTTAACAGGTGGCAACCCTCCTTTAAAATATTTTCGACTGTAAGCCTTCTTAAAATTCTTTAGTTTGATATCCACATGGCAATATTTAATGTACTTTATCAATTTAACTGAGTTAAAATTTAAAAATTGGCGGCAACCCTTCTCCAAAATATTTCCAACAGATATCTTTCTTAAACTTTTTTTATTTGATACCCATAATGTAATATTTCATTTATTCTATCGATGTAATTTAGTTAAATTTTCAAACAGGTGGCAACACTCTTCAAACATGTTTTCGGCTGTACGCCTTCTTAAAACTCTTTAGTTTTACACCCATATGGCAATAATTCATTTATTTTATCAATTTGTCTGAGTTAAAATTTTCAAACAGGTGGCAACCCTCATCAAAAATATTTCCAGCAGTTATCTTTCTTAAAACTTTTTAGTTTGATACCCATATTGTAATAATTTATTTATTTTATCAATATAATTGGGTTTAAAAATTGTCAAATAGGTGGCAACCCTCCAATTTTTTGCGATATCATTGGTTCTGGTATTATACCGAACAATACAAAAAAAAATTATTCAAATCGGTTCAGCCGTTCTCGAGTTTTGACGACCGTGACATACGAACACAACATATTTATTAATATAGATGTTAGTAAATTGTGAAAAAAAGAGTTTTAAGTTATAGGCGAAAGCTATCCAAATATCCAACTTGTTATTAAACTGAACGTTATTTTCGAGATAACTAGCGTCACTCGACAAAAAAACGTCAGCCTTCTTTTTAAATAATTTAAGCTCCATCATATTATCGCAACTGGTACGTAACGACCCGGCGATATGCCCATAAAACGATTGAACTTTAAACTTTAAAAGATTTAAACTTTTTGTTGTATTAATTTCTTAGGCATATGAAACATTATCTGAAATATATCAACTATAATTAAATTATTTTCTTCTTACTTTTTACAGTACAGTTTAAGGAAGTTCCAACGTTATGTAAAAACCTCAAGAAAATCCTAAAGTATTTTGTTTGAATTGAAAATTCAGTACAAATCAGTACGAATTTTGAAAAAATTAGGACATTAGCGTACTGATTGAAGAAATGAATAAAATCAGTACAAGAGTTGAAAAATCAGTACTGTACTGATAAAAGCTGTACGTCTGGCAACCGTAGTCTTCGTCTCAAAAATGATACAAAAGAAAGATTGCGTCCTGAGTCTCGTTGTGATAAACAAAATTACAAAGATTTATGTAAAATTGTAAATTAAACAATATTTATTAGTTTACTAGCAAATACCCGCCGTGCTTCACTGCGTCTTAAAAAGTATTTTTACGTTGGTCCTCCCTCCCAGAACACTTATGGCGTCATTCATAAAAAATAAAATAGGATTAAAGAGCTTTATGAAGTGAGATTTTCAAGCAAATTTTCGATTTATGAAGAATTTTTTATGAATGTTGGTGTTAGGTAATATGCTTTCGTAGATATTTTGAAGGAAGTTATCTGTTTAAGTGACTTAAGGGCTAACTATAATATGAATAAGCAAGCGTATGCAAACGTGCGAACATAACATAACATAAATCCTATTCTGAAACTATAATGTGCTTAACATCAAGTTTCGCCAAGTTTCGCCAAACGTCATTTGCTTATGGAAAGAGCGATACTGATCGCACCTTCCGTACGGAATCAGCTGTTTGTCCTCGTACGTATGTATGTACATATGTAACACATGCAGTGTTGCCGCATTGCCATTTTTTTTACCGAAATTGGTAATTTTTTTCTTTATTTATCATATTTGGTAATTTGGTAACTTTTTTTCCACTTGGTAACTTGCCCTACATGTAACACAGGTCAAAAGAAGTTCTGGTTCCACATTAGGAAGTGGGCTGTAACAGAAACACCAGGTTATTCTGAAAGTTTCGCAAGGCGAACAGTTCTTCGGCGTTTCTAGGTTACTGTAATTGTGTGATCTACAACAAACTGCTTGATAGTGGCTATTGTTATATCTAATTAAATGTGGCAACACTGAACTCATGTAAGTAAAATATAGCCACCTAAAAGTCTACACTACGTTGCTGATGCATTTGACAGACTTTTCGTTCATTTTCTGACAGTCAGTTACGGCAGCTTGTTCATATTATATTTAGCCCTTTATTCACAAATTTGTAAGAAGAACTCAAACAACGGTAATATTCAGAATATACTACATGAAATATTATAGTTAGCCCTTTATGCATTTCCCGCATAAACAAAGAACAGCGAACACCTACACGCATTTATATTGCATTCCCGCATAAACCAAGTGCATCGAACAAACACACGCACTCGTGTTTAAAAGTAATTCGCTCGTTCTTAATTGGGTATGCATTTTTTATGCAATTCTCAAATATCTCTTCGCTGAACTTAGTGAAGTGATAAGTCGCTGGCATTTTCAGCTATTCTCAACGCTAAACCAGCTTGGCTCATCACAAAGGTCAATACTCCTATGCTTGACACCTCCCTCACCCCATGGTCAACGCTAAACCAGCTTGGCTCATCACAATGGTCAACGCTCAACCAGCTTTAAGCATCGCTGCCACTCCACTCCTGGAGTAATTTTTGGTATGGTAGTAAGCTACGGCTTACAAGCCACACTGGGGCTCTGCATGAATGCATCCCTGAATAAATCCCAGCTCATTGCACAGCAGCCTACGGCAGCTAGACTCCAATGGAGTCCCCCAATTAATACATGGTAAAAGGGTCACATCTTGCGCTACCGCTTCATCAGCCTGCCCGCATATCTCACTCTCTCTCTCTTGCTCTCTCGCATAGCAGGCATATGGAGTGCGTGGTTGGCTTGATGTGCACCTATACACCATACGGGCTCATTAAGCTCGATACATAACCACTCGCAAAGGTAATCCCTACCTCCTCTACTAATCTAACTCGACCACAACTCTAAAACTGGTCTCCCGCTCTCCCTCAGCTAAACAGTATCATATACCTCAAACCTACATATCGGGCACTTTCCTTAAACGTGTACTAATTCAATATCTACCTTTTCTTATCAATTTAACTGAATTAAATTTTTCAAATACATATGTAGGTGGCAACCAGCTTCAAAATTTTTTTTCAACATTAAAGTTTCGTAACCCTTTCCGGTCAAATCCGTCCCCGATTAATATAAAAATTTTTCCTCTTAATTACAAAAGTAAAAAAAATATTCAAAAGTTGTTTTCGGTAGCTATTAGGGCTACCTCAAATTTGTGCAATATATTGTACAAAAGTCAAAAAGTACAAGAAAACTCAATAAATATTTCACTAAGTTTGACGGAATAAAACTTTTATTTCATTGAAAATGAACTTATGTATGTACAAAATAATTGATTTTACTGCAGATATGTTGGAAGGAATATTTTATATCTTTTTAAGTAGCTTTAGTTAAGATTTGCATTAAAAAATTTTAAATTTTCTCCATGAGAAGAGAGTTATATAAGAAATTTTGAAAAATTTCACATACAAATACAAATGACCCGTCTTAATACACCTTCCTGGTTTTTCTGCCTTCAGTAGATCAAGAAATCAAAAACCTAGCCTTTACTGCAACAACAGCGTACAAGCTCTTCAAAAATCACGGCAAAAACCACCTTAATTGCCTGTTCAACTGCAACTTTTGCGGACGTTTGTACAATATTTTGTACAATATATTACAATATATTGTACAAGACACTTACAACCTTTCAGTGTAGATGTACAATATATTGTACTTTTTTTTGAAAACTCGGGAAAAATATTTTAAATCATGAGAGTTTAATTTTAGCATTTTTATATAATAAAATGCTTTTTATATTTCCGCACTATGTGATTTTATTAGCGATTTTACTTGACTTTTTACCACAACTTGCGTGTCACTAAAATTTTATAAAATGGTATATTTATAAATTTAATTTTAAAAATATTATTGAAACGTTTTCGATTTTGAAATTTACGTGAACTATTCGGGACATTCCAAAACTTCATAAAGTTTAATTTGTTTTAAAAAATATTAATAAGATTTTTAGTAGCACGCTTCCAATGGTAAAAAAAATTTAATGTACAATAAATTGTACAAATGCGGGGAAAGGGTTAAGTCTCTTTAGTTTAATACCAGTATTGGAATATGTAATTAATTTTATCAATTCAAAGTAATAACTTTATTGAGCTTTGTACCACGATTGTTTATTAGGAAAAATTGAAAAAGCAACAAAGTCTAAGCGGTAGAAG
>NW_023471860.1:0-4297 GCF_013731165.1 Rhagoletis pomonella
TATGGTTTAAACATCAAATTCTAAAGAATGTTCATCCCAAATAAAATCGTTTTATAATATTTTGGCGGCCGCTGTTGTGTAGTGGTAAGCAGTGCGCGTTACCGTTCCGTAAGGCCTGAGTACCTCTATTCATGTTCGTTCTAATTACATTTATTTCATTCTGTTTTCCTTCATCTTCTTTTTCATCTTTATACTCTATCGATAACAAATTCGATAGTAACATCCAACAAAATATCGTTAACAAAACCGATGAAATATCCATAACAAAATCGATGACAAATTCGATAAACATTTCGATAGCAAAATCGATAACAATATTGGTAGAAAAATCGATTATAAAATCGATAAAAATAACTGTAACGAAATCGGTAACAAAAATCGATTAGAAAACCGATAAAAATATCGATATCAAAATCCATAACACAATCGACAAAAATATCGATAACAAAATCGGAAGCAAAATCGATAAATAATCGATAACAAAACTGATAAAAATGTCTATTATTATATCGATAAATCACGAGAATCCCGAAAAATCCTAAAATAGTTCCCAGATTAAGTTTCTGTGTCTCTTTCTATTTATATCCTTTTCTCTATAATTACCTTTCTTTTAATCTTGCTTCCCCTATGTTGTTGTTGTTGTTGTTGTAGCGGCTACAACAACCCCGCCCAGATCGGTTGATATCTCAGTCGTTGTCGTCAAGTTACACTAACGGCAGACCTAGGAAGCGTGCAGCCTCTATCGGGTCGGTCCACAAGGACAAAGCCATTAGGGTTGTCGGGTTTTCCGGGCATGCGAAGAGATGTTTCGAGTCATGTGGGGTCTCTCCGCATGCCGGACACTCATTTGGCACATCCTCATTCAATCTACTTAGGTAGGAGTTTAACCTGCTGCAGTAGGCAGAGCGAAGTTGGTCTATTGTTGTTCGTGTCTCCCGAGGCATATGAAGCTCCGTCTCGTCTATGTCTGGTAGTGGTGTGCCTAGAACGGCATTCGCAGGTCTAGAGTCTACATAACTCGAGACTGACTCCCTGCGAATGCCGTTCAGGGCCTGTCGGTAGGCTACGGGTCCAGAGGTTGCTTGATGAACCTCTGGACTTTGTGCGTCAGTTCATATAGATGCCTCCTGACGTGCCTAGGCGAGGGCTTCTCTGCAAGCAGCTGTCTGTTTGGGTGGCCACTTCTGTGGCTCCCGATCAGAAACTGCTTGCAGAGCATTATGTTGTGCTCCTTTATGGGGAGCATTTGTGCATCGTTGTGGAGGTGATGTTCGGGCGACATCAGGAGACATCCTGTCGCTGTCCTGAGTGCGGTGTTCTGTACAGTCTATAGCTTGGTCCACTGCGTCCTACTAGTCCCCGGCGACCACACTGGCGCTGCGTTTTTTTTAAACCGGCCGGCCTATTGCCTTGTATGTTGCCAGCAACGTTTCTTTGTCTTTTCCCCAAGTACTGCCGACTAGCGACTTGAGGACCTTGTTGCGGCTCTGTACTTTATTGACAATAGCGGTTGCGTGCGCAGAGAAGGGTATCAGGCTGTCGAATGTTACTCCGAGTATTTTGGGATTATTCACCGTCGGAATTGGTGTGTCATCGACGTGAATTCCCAGCGGTAGCCTAACCTCCTTCGTACAGGTTGTGAACAGGGTCGCAGAGGATTTCGTAGGGGAGAGGGCTAGACACTTTGCAGGGAAGAAGCGAGAAAGTTCGGAGAGACACCCGTTTACCTTCGAACACAGGTCATCAATTCCATTCCCAGTCGCCATGATCGAGCAATCGTCGGCATAAGAGACAATCGAGACTCCCTCTGGTGGTTGAGGGAGCTTTGAAATGTAAAAGTTAAACAGTAGCGGTGAAAGAAACCTCCTGTGGAACCCCCTGTTTTATTTTTCTAAGTTTACTCGATTTGTCTCTTAACATTGCCGACGAGTGTCGACCACTCAGATAATTAGCCGACCACCGTTTGAACCTCTGTGGGAGAGAGGAAGCCTCTATATCTTCTAGTAGCGTGAATTAGCAGACGGTATCAAACGCCTTTGACAAGTCCAACTACTAGAATCGTTCTCTCACAGGGATGGTTTCGGTTAAGGCCACGAGCTATCTGAGTGTTTATGGCGTTAAGTGCTGTTGTTGTGCTGTGCACTTTACGGAAACCATGCTGATGCTTCGCTGGGGTCAAGTGGTTTGTGAAATACGGGAGCAGCAAGGCCTCGAATGTGTTCGCTACCGGGGAAAGGAGTGTTATCGGTCGATAAGACTCTCCTATGTTTGTCAGGTTTCCCCGGTTTGAGCAGTGGGACCACTTTCCCCACTTTCCAGATGTCTGGGATGATGAGAGTGGCCATAGACAAATTGAAGACCTCCGTTAGGTACGCTACCCCCGCAGTACCAAAATTTTTCAGCATCAGCATGCATATTCCGTCGGGACCCATGGCTTTGGAGGCTTTCGCCTTTCCGATGGTCACCTGAACTTCATTGCAAGTGAAAGCAAGGGGGGCACAGGTTGTTGGCAGTTTGTGCAGCCTTCTGGTCACTCGATGCTTGGCTTTGTCCACCAGAGGATGCAGTATGAACTGCCGGCTAAAATAGCACGCGCATCGCTCCGGGTCCGACGAAGCATGGTTGCCGAAATAAATTTCGACTCTGTCGTCTTGCTTCGTCGGATTGGACAGCGACCTCACGGTTGACCAAAGCTTACTCACACCAGAGGTGAGGTTACAGGTCTTCAGATGCTCTTCCCACTTCCTCCGCTTATGTACGTTTAATAGTTGCCGAATCTCCGCGTTGAGATCCCTAATACGGGGATCTCCGGGATCGGCCTGACGAAGGCTATCACGCTCATCGGCTAGAACAGCCGTCTGAGCAGGGAAATTTGGACGTGGGTCCGTAATACATCCTGCCGGTACGAAGCGAGCTGCAGCAGCGGTGACAGCCCTGCGGAACTTACGTTCACCAAGGTGGGCGTCTGTTGGTGTGGGGAGAGCAGCGAAGGTGTTTTCAGTAAATTCCGCGAAGCCTTTCCAATCAGCTTTAGAAAAGTTGATATATGTTCGGTGCTCCGCGGAAGCAAAGTCGGTTGTTTTATCGATCGAGATGACTATGGGCAGATGGTCTGATGCCAAAGTCAGCATAGGTCACCATGATATGCTGTTTATCAGACCAGCGCTGACTATTGTTATGTCTGGCGAGCTGCAGCAGCTGCCCATAATCCTGGTGGGTGCATCGTCGTTCATTGTGCAGAATGTCGAATCATCTATCTGCTCAGCCAAGTTAGTTCCCCCACGATCCTTTGACAGGCTTGAGTGCCAAAGATCGTGGTGCGCATTAAAGTCGCCTACTGCCATACGGTTTTCACCTTTGAGGAGCGCACATATGTCAGGGTGATATCCTGTAAGGCAGCAGGTGCAGGGGGTATATAAACGTTAAATATTTCGAGCTCAACATCGCCTCACCGGATAGCAATGCCCTGACATTCTAGGGTGGTATCCCTGCGGTCGATGTCTGCTTCGATAAGACGATACTGCACGGTGTGGTCCGTGATGACGCTAAGCCACCACCATTATCCCGCTCACGATCTTGACGGTGCACATTGTACCCGGCACAATTCAACAGTGTTGAATTGCTGTGCAACTTCGTCTCTTGGACCGCAGCTATCAATATGCCATGCCTTACCATGAAGACGGTAATCTCCCCGATCTTGCTCTGAAGCCCGTTACAGTTAAATTGAAGGCGATTCATGTGGTTCGGGAGATGTGTGGTGATGCGGGGTGTGGGGGATGTGTGTGGTCGTGCCGCCGTTATCTGTGTGCACTGCTGAGGTGGTTGCCACCCTGTGGTGGTGGAGGGAGGCGTCGCAGTTGAGGTCTGCGACCGAGCAGCGCAACATGGGCCCTCGAAGTTCCTCGCCCAATCTCGCGTGGTGCGCAGACCTGAGCATGCCCTAAAGTGGCACCAGCCAAGGCAGGTGTTGCACTTGACTGATGTCACGGAATATCCTGGCCTGACATACCGTGCAGATTGTAGGAGGAACCAGCAGTTGTTGGCGGCGGCGTGTGGGTATTGGTGCGGTTATGTGTGTTCTATGGTCTGTCACGGCTGTGGTATGGTCTAAGGTGACTGTGTGAGACTGCTCAGGTGGGCTGACGTTAGCCGTGGAGGCTGCTCTGTTTGAGTAGCAGGGGGGCCACGTACGACGTGGTCCACTGCCGATGTGTTCGTAGTTCTGAGCAGACTCTAAGATGACAACACCCCTCGCAGGCATTACACTTGACAGAGGTGGAGTTATGGTGTAGTCGTC
>NW_023471861.1:0-4297 GCF_013731165.1 Rhagoletis pomonella
CCAAATTTACGCCAATTGATCAAATTTTGCGATTTAAATTCATTTTCAATAATGTAAATAACGATTCGTGTTGAATCGAAAATCGCCTCGTCTGAATAGGGATGGCAAATTTTCACTTCCAACTTCTCATTCAACTTCGTATTCAACTTTTGTTGCCTGTAAAATCGCCTCGTGCGAATGTCCTATCATATACACAATAAGCCATCGTTCGGACTTCGCTCCGATAGGAGTAGATATGTTCCGTTTTGTCGAAAAAATTTGAAACCTAGTCCTCTACTTCGCTCAACTGAAAATCTGCTCCGTTTTGTTGCATCAACAAATTTACTCTTCAAATAGAAAGGAGGTGTGGTTTTTAATAGCAAACTAAAAGTTATATTTTACCTTTTTATCGACACGATTGTTACATTGGTGAGCTACAGCAACTTTGCAAATACACTTGAATTCGTGAATAGGCCCTCACAATCGCCCGATTTGAACCCGATCGAAAAATATTGCTCTGTCTTAAGTTCTGTAATTGCGGCGTTGCCCACCGATGTAACAATTGTCCTGGTAAAGAAATAATAACTTTTTATTAATTTTAACCAAGGCATTTTAATCTTAGGGCCGGTTGTTCAATGTCTGATTTGCACAAATCAGAGGTAGAAGCTCCGGTTAAATGCAACGACTGCTTTATCGATCACATGTTATAAGCATGGTGTCAAAAACGTCGATAATGATGTTTAACCGGCAAGTAGTGATAACCAGACATTGAACAACCGGCGCTTAATGATAATTTCTCGCTGGATTAAGGCGCCTTTACACGGGTCAATTTTATAGTTGCGTTTTGTCGTTCAACCAAAATCGACACGTGTAAATGACATCTCAACCACTAGCTGGTCGATTTTCCAGTCTACAGATATCGACCCTTATAAGGCCGCTTTAGCTCTTTATTTGTACAAGGATACGAGGAGAAATGAATTGTTTTTTATAAAGATAAGAAATGCACATCTACTACGAATACTTGATATTTACTTCCATTTTTGTAGTCCGAACCCAGCAAAGAGCGCTCGGTGAAGGTCAGCTAGTGATCAAATTTGCCAACAGGGCTGCCATACATACATAGCTATGAAGTGCCATATTGAGGATAAAAAAGTGCTAAAACGTGCCAAATAGAAAATTAAAAGTGCCAAAAAAGGTGTCATTCTCTTTAGTTCTTCCCATTAGCATTAAAATTAGACAAGTTAAAACAAAAGCCCAATGTCAAAGTAAGATAAACCAGTTGTATACACTATAGAAATTAGAAAATTTTAGTTGAGAAAAAGAAGTACACGCAAAGGATTTCACAAAAACGTATTTAAATTTGGCTTTTTTTCAAAAGTGCCATTTTGGCAATTTTTGCAAAATTGAAAAATTCAGTGCCATTTCAAGTAAAATAGTGCCAAAAATGGCACGGTTTGAGCCAAGTTGGCAGCCCTGATCGCCAAGTTTTTTATTTAAAAAAGCACCAAAATACTGAAAATAGCGCAATTTTCCCCCAAAAAAAACACCAATTTTGTGTTGCTGTGTTTAATGGTATTTTCGCATATAAAGCTGTATGTTCAAATATTTTAAGTAATCACACAATGAAACTTGTAAATATTTCTAACTATGCGCAGTTAATGAATTTAATAAATTTAATTTGCAAAATGTTTTTTTATTCGTAAAACAATTTCCAAAACTTGGTTTTTCTAGAGGCTTTATTTTCATGCAATTGCTTACTTTTGTACAAATGCGCACACCCAGCTAATTAGCAAAATCGCCTCGTCCGAACGGCCTTTCAACTAATCGCTTTCAACAAAGTTGGTCGCCAGCCGAATTTGAGCTCGTTCAACTTTTTTCCTTGCAACCCTTGGGGTGTTCACAGTTCGTTCCAAATTGTGTCTGAAAATGTAGACGTCTACATTTTGAGACATCTTTAGCATCAAACTGTGAGCACCCCTTTCTAGCAGTCGTCGCAAAATCGTCTCAAAACTTTGCTGGTATTGCCAGACATTTCTTCTTTGTGTGCTTTTTTATATGTCGCCTTTCGATTTTGTTTCTGAAAAATTGTAATTATTTAACTTAATTACCAATTCCTAATATTTGCTATTTCTTTTCCTTGATTTGTTTCTTTTCATCAGAAATTGCGCTCAAATTAAATGCAAATACAGAAAACGTGCCCAATAAATAAAAAAAATGCGATTAGTATTGCCATAATGCAACCCTGCTGCGAGGTTGCAAAATGTAGACGAGTAAAAAACATACCTTTGAGTGTGACAAAATGTAGACGGCGTCGTTTTCCAATTTTGTATGGGAAACAACAACACCACAGATTTTACGGTTAGAAAACGTCTTAAAATGTAGACGTCTACATTTTGAGACACTATTTGGAACGAACTGTGAACACCCCACCTGTGTTTGTTTACATTCTGTATCAGTGTTGGGAAATGAAATTGTTCCTTCAGTACCAAATCTATACAAAAAATGTACTTTTCGGCTATAAATTGTATACACTTTTTAATTCGCTCATATATTTTCTTAGTACATTCCCTTCAAGACCAATGATTTTATGGTATTCATGAGAAAGTTTTATTGTTTATGTACATACGTTTACGCATTTTGCACTTTTACAAATTGATTCCACGTGCACATGTACTGCATTTAACGCAAATATGTATGCACACATTTTCAGGTATACATCTTAACAAAAAGCATATTTAAGTTATTATTAATGGATAAAAGAGACATTTTCCTTTGGATTCAGTACTAAAATTTGACATTTTAATAGCATTTCAAGTGCTTATCAAAACTTTACGACAAGATTTGACCATTTATCTTAATATTATTCAATTTTCATTATTTTTTGTAAAAATTCGGTTTATATTTTAAGGAAAGCTGTACAAATTCAAGGTTCAAACTTTGTGCAACATTAAAAAAAACCAACACACTTTCGTAAAAATTTCGAGCTTTTTAATTCGATTTCCTAGATTTATTTGAGCGTGCGATTTTTTAGCCCATTAAATTTTAATATAACTAAGTTTTTTAAGATTTCTTTGATGAAGGTGTTGCTAGTTTTCTCCATATAAAAAAATCGTCGAACACACTTCGTATGGAAGAAAATTGCTGACATCGTCGACAAAAAAAATTGCCAAGTTCAACGGTAAGTCCCAGCTACTTTAAACTTGAACTTTATTATACTAAAATTGAATGGGCTAAAAACTAAAGAATATTAATAAAGCTCGAAATTTTTACGAAAGTATGTTGGTTTTTGGATGTTTCGCAAAGATTTAATCTTGGGTTTATACAGTTTTTCTTAAAGAATACATTATATTTTATAAACAGATAATTAAAATTAAAGAATAATAAAATAAATAGTAAAATCTTGTCAATATGTGAGTGCCGTAAAGGTATTATGTTTACGAAAATCTCTTCTTATAACTAACGAAGACTTGGTTTCTATATGAAGCTGACTTCGACATTTTGTTTTAATAAAACTTAGTATCGAAAAGTTTCTTTAAAAATTTGACTAGGCTATATTATACTGGTTCGTTGAAGCCATTTTTCAAAACTTACAAAGGTAAATACGAACAGGCGAACAAAAGAGAATGCAAAAAATTTCTTGCTGTGAATTTTCAGAGCTATATATTTTTAGTATTCATTACAAAATTTTACTAAAAAGTACTGCGTAGTAGGAATGTATATTGTAAATGAAATTGTATAAAACAAGTACAATTGTACCGAAAATGCCAACACTGTTCTGTATCATACTTTTTTTTCTTTTTTACTTTTTTACCCTTATTTTATCTTTCAGCTTCGCTAAAAGCACTTCTACCAACGCTTGGCTTACCAAATTTACGCCAATTGATCAAATTTTGCGATTTAAATTCATTTTCAATAATGTAAATAACGATTCGTGTTGAATCGAAAATCGCCTCGTCTGAATAGGGATGGCAAATTTTCACTTCCAACTTCTCATTCAACTTCGTATTCAACTTTTGTTGCCTGTAAAATCGCCTCGTGCGAATGTCCTATCATATACACAATAAGCCATCGTTCGGACTTCGCTCCGATAGGAGTAGATATGTTCCGTTTTGTCGAAAAAATTTGAAACCTAGTCCTCTACTTCGCTCAACTGAAAATCTGCTCCGTTTTGTTGCATCAACAAATTTACTCTTCAAATAGAAAGGAGGTGTGGTTTTTAATAGCAAACTAAAAGTTATATTTTACCTTTTTATCGACACGATTGTTACATTGGTGAGCTACAGCAACTTTGCAAATACACTTGAATTCGTGAATAGGC
>NW_023471862.1:0-4297 GCF_013731165.1 Rhagoletis pomonella
GAGACCGAATGTTATGTGTGGTGTCAAGGAGTTGTGTTGCCTGCCTTATGGTGGTGGTTGGCGCCGTCGCGGGGGAGGTATGCGACTGGGCAGCACAGCAGGGGCTCACATAGTCACTCGTCCAATCACGCGTGTTGCGAAATCCTGAGCATGCCCTAAAGTGGCACCAGCCAAGGCAGGAGTTGCTCTTGACTGATGTCACGTTACGGTATATTCTGGACTGACAAACCGAGCAGATTGTTAGGGGGACTAGGAGTTGCCGGCGGCGGTGTGTGGGTGCTATTGTGTTTATGTGTATATCTATTGTTGTGTTGTGTTTTGTTGGGGTGTGGGTATATTGGTTGTGTGCTGCACGGGCGGGTGGTGGTTTGCCGTGGAGGCGGTCCGATTCGCACAGCATGGGGCCACGAACGACGTGGTCCATTGCCGGTGCGTACGTAGGCCCGAGCAGTTGCGGAGGTGACTCCACCCGTCACAGGCGTTGCAACTGACCGAGGTGGAGTTTTTATGCAATCGTCTCTGGCATACGCAGCAGGTGTAAGTTTCTGGCCCTGGGTTGGACCCAATTCCAGCCCTGAGCAGAAGGGTACGGAGCAGTTGTAGCCCTAGAATGGAGCAATTTTAGACGGATTTCGCCGACCTAAACGGGGTTAGATCGCCGAAACAATAGCCCTTGGTTGGGTAAAACCCGAATCATTCCGGTACGTAGAACTGGCTGTTGTGGGAATGCCAGTGAGTTGGTAATTTGAACCGACTCACAGTGCCGCGACTCCATACAAATGATGGACAAAAATAGAAGGAGTGGTCAGAATTGGCTGAAACTTCACACCTAGAAGTATTATGCCCCTCTAATTTCAAAAATGAAATCGGTTTTTCTGTACCGGTTACTCATTTCGAGAAAACCGAGTTTTTCTTGCATTTTTATATGAAAATAGTCATTGTGGACATGTGTTGATATAAGTGGAAGGAGGCATCAGAATGGGCTGAAACTTTACACCTGAAAGGACTATATCACGGCAATTTAAGAAAAAAAAAACGTTTTTCAGCATCTGTTACCATTTAATTAAAAAAATTTTTTTTTTTACAATTTTATAAAAAGGTAAAATAACTCATAATCATCGTAGACATATGTTTATAAAAACCGAAATAGTATTCAGAACTTGTTGAAACTTTACACCTAAAAGGACTAACCCATGCTTATTTCAAAAATGAAATCGATTTTTCGGTACCGGGTACCCATTAAAAAAAAAAGATTTTTTTTTACATTACTATATGAAAGACAAATAAGGCATAATCATTGCTGATTGTGGTGTTTACGAAAACAGGAAGGAGTCGTCAGAATTTATTGAAACTTTACATCTGAAGTGTCTATATTACTCTAATTTTAAGAAAGTAATCGGTTTTTTTGTAACGGGTACCCATTAAAAAAACACCGAGTTTTTGCACATGATTATTTAAAAATGAAATATGGCATATCATTGTTGCTAAGTGTTCAGAAAAATAGTCTTAATAGTCAAAATTCGTCTAAACTTTACTTCCTAAATGAATACATTATGGTAATTTGAAAAATTAAGTCGGTTTTCCTTACATGTTAACCTTTAGAAAAAAAAATTCTTTTGATTTCATTTAAAATAAAGCATAATCACTGTTAAGTAAGTAAGTAATAATAGCTGTTATATGGTAATAACATATAATATGTTAATAAAAACCGAACTAGTTGTTATAATCACTCAGTTTCAGAGTCCTCAGAAGAGGAGGAAGTGATCACTGATTCAAATGATTCCATGCTTTTGTCTGCTTCGTCACTTTCAACAATGTATTTATTAAAGCTGAGATCAGAACCCTTTAAATATTTGTTTCTCTGTTTTATATTTCTTTTAAATGCAACTAATGGATCTGACGATAATATCAAAGGAGTCATTAAATCCGTATTGCTTTGTACTCTTCCAGTTTTTCGAGAACGATTAAGCCGATATTTTCTTATGTTTTTGTGTGAACATTCTAAGGCTTCTTCTGATAATGAACCTGATAAAATAGGTGGAAATACAGAATAAGAAAATAAATGAAAACATAGCTTTAAAATCATTACCTATTGGTAAATCAAAGTATTTAATTACATCACATCCACGTACTAAAACTTTATGCACTGAACTTGGCATGTTATACCAACCATAATTTCTAAGGTATAACTCTCTTGTTTCGTTCAACAAAACACTAAACTCTTGGGTTTTTATTTGTTTTCCACAAGAGAGGACTCTTAGCACCAGAGAAAAATTCATGAAATTTTAAACTCGCGTTGAGCTACATTTTCCACTAATAGTAAAACGTTGAAATTTTTGCACAGGTAATGTAATTAGTTAGGTGAACAAAATTATAAAAAGACTCAATCAAAAAAAAAAAAATATATAAAAAAATTGGACCTCCATGATGTGCATACATTTGTACTATCATTTTCGCAAGCTGTTTGCTGCTTAAGCAAAATAGTACTCTTTATGCAGATGAAGAGTAATAGGTATGTTATTTATTTTTATTTGCTTTTTGTTCGCCTTTCGTCTAATCATTGGTTAACATATTATTTGTAAACTGGTGTCATTGCTCTATATATATATATATATATATGTATATATATATATGTAAATCTTCGTATGCCTTTGTTTTTGGCTCCCATACCGTGATGCATATTTAAGTATTTTAATTAGCTGATAATTTTTTTCATTTCAAAGCACCCTGTACCTCTTAATTTTTTTTTTGGCACTTTTAGCTTTAATTCAATACCTTATTTTTGAAAAGCGAACCAAAAATTTAGATCTTAGGGCATTCAGAAAAAGTATTGTAAATATAGATCAGCTAAAATAATACAAAAAAAAAGGCATTTAGTCACTTTTTCAAAATTGAAAATTTTCAAATATTGGAAAAAGTTGGAAGAGATTTCGATTGTTTCTGTTAGTAGAAGGTCCAAACTACCATAACCAAAAAAAAAATTTCACGAACTTTCAAGATGTTTTTTTTTTTTGTCTCCAAAGTTTACCAATTTTCGGATTTTGGTATGTTTAATCATATATTTATTTATTAATAAAAAAAAAATATTTGTATAAATTTTTTTTCCATGAGCCATACATTTCTTGGTTTGTCGCATATATCTTTATCAAAGTGCAAAAGTTGATCTTGCTAGGAATAAAAATGTATTTTTAACAAATTTTTAACTGCGACCACTTTTATGTGCGAATCGCGGAAATGAAATGGTATGTAGAAAATAGGTGTACTTTGAGGGGGTGTGTGAGGCTGAAAGTTGTTTTTATTACAAAATAACTTATGAACTTCTCTTAGTTGGAGATTTAGCTGTAACTTGACATCAAAACATCTAAGTTTCAAGACAGTCGATTTTTGTATTTTTGTCCACCTTCGCGGCACTGTGCGACTGCCACATCAACCTAACCTAACCTACGTAATTCGAAGGACAAATGGATGGCGAATTACAAAAGGGAGAAGAAATTACGAATGAGAAAGCGAATTAGGAATCGTGGAAACGGCGTATTACCTGTCATCACTGATTTTAATTCTGGCTTTGCAATTTAATAGTAAATTGTTCTGTCAAGCGTTATAGAAGGTCAACATTAATATCACCGAAGACAGTTGAGTCTTAGGTGGATTTTTATATCAGAATCCAATTTTTTGTGAAAAGTGCAGATAGAGGATATGGAATATAAGCCTTCGAAAAGGTGATAGAACCTTCCTGGCTTAAATTTGTCATATATTTGATATCTTAAAATATTTGTTACCATTATTATAATAAACAAACATAAACTATTCTTGTAGGAAATCGTTATAAAAGAGGTTAACAAATTTTGAACAGCTGTCATTCGTTGATTTGTTGAGATTTCTTAACTGATGAAATAAAACCTGCAGCACTTCTTTATTTGTCGGTAACTTTTTGCTAGTATGCAACGTGGTCCTTTTGCACATACTTTAAAACCATTTTCCAGCAGACAAGCTGGTCCTCAAATTTTTGCAGGGTTGTTATATTCTTGGAATGCGGCAGCACACATATACATACATACATTTACATACGTATGCGTCTGCGGGTAGGCGCGAGAATATACCTGCAGTAAGGCATGCTTGTCGTAAAAGGCGACTAAAGAGCGAAATACACAACACAAGCGGCTTGACAAACCAAGCGAAATTTCCCTTTGCTTCAAGCCATTTGTGCTGTGTATGGGGGTGTTTGAAGGTTTGACAAACCGCTTGAGGGTAATTTGAGCAAAAATCAAAATTTTTTGATTTTCTGGCCGCCATGTTG
>NW_023471863.1:0-4297 GCF_013731165.1 Rhagoletis pomonella
GGTAGTGCCCACCTCTGATTATGACGCATTTCATCGAATCATCAGTTCCCCCATCGTTTTATGCAATAACAATTTTTAGTTGCGTGGCTTTTTGGCATTTCAGCGACAATGTGAATTACGCCCTTTCGTTACTATATTCAGGGTGTCCAGATTGTTTAAATAAAAAACGCAATTTCTGAAAAAAAATCGCCAAAAATCGCAAATTTTTTTTTAATAAAATTCATGAAATCGATTTAACAAATCTTTTATTTTAAAAATGAGATCTTGTTATAATATAGTTTTTAAAACCAAAAACCTTCAGAGGGTAATAATAAATAACACAAATCACTTATATAATAGTGATGTACAAACAATTTTCTTTAAAAATACGCATACTTTTTAAACATATATGTTTCAAAACATTTTGCAATAGGACTGCGCAATTATAAAATTTATTATAACTCATATTAATTGATTAATCGCACAATCCGCTTTTAAGAGGTTGGCGCTAAAAATTAAATAAAAACCAATAATAAGGCGAGATCAGCTATTTCCACAATTTTTTCAAAATCACCTGTAGTGTCTGAATTATTTACATTTCTGTTGTTGTCATATACTGAGCTATTCAACCTTGATAACATACTGTATGATATTGGAAATGTTTTGCAGCAGAAACTATAAGCCTTCATATATATTACACTTTATTCCAAGTATTGAATTAAGGCTTTCCAACCTCATGCTATTTCGAATCTTAGTTTTTGTTTCATTACGGAAAAAACGCGCTCAACAAAGCATGTGATTGCGGCAAAGATAATAATATGAATTTACTTATATTTCCAAACATTTTACTGCCTGTTGCGGTTTTCACTCGGTAAGCAATTATCAAAATTCTTCAGAGTTGGATGGAATGTTTCTGAGAAAAGTCATTCCATGGTTAAGTTAAAAGAATTAAATATTCATTTTCCGCTGATTTTCTTTCCTTCAAAGTCAAACAGTGAATTGGCAGGTTTAATACGCTTCTAAAGTCAAGTTTATCACACAGTTCATTAGCCTCTTCTGTAAAATTATCGTGGAAAACTAAGTTTGGTATATTTTTATAATTGGAAAAAATTTATTTGGATGGAAAAAATCGCCAAAAATCGCTAATGGCGATTTCCTAAATTTTTACGCGCAAATATCCAAAAAAAAATCGGCAAATTGGCGCGAAATCGGCAAATTGGCGCGAAATCGCCAAATCTGGACACTCTGACTATATTAACGATATGTTGAAAATTTGCGTTCGTTTGCGTCTAAATACCAAAGCACATTAAATGCATGGAATGGAACAACAAAACGGATTATGGTACCAACAGCGGTTAGTATTTAATTGTGACTGCATGCAGCTAGGAAAAGTCGAACTCAATTAATAAAAAAACTAATTACAAGCTATTCGTTACAGTTGAACCTTTTCATGAAGTTACCCGGGAACTAAGCGGATCTGAGACCTTCATCGTCCGTGATTCCAACAATTGAAATTATTATAAAAAACGGGGTGCCGTTTAAAAAAATAACAAGACTTTGAACTAATTCGGCTGGCAGACTTTCAAAAGAGAATTTTCTTCGAAACTTTCATTCCTAGAACATAACAATTTATTTGCCATATCCACCTATTTAGAACCTCGCTATAAGCACACATTTTTCTACCCACGCACAGAAGAAAGGATTAAAAATGATTACAAAAACTAAAATCGAAAAACGCTGATGACGTTACAGGTTCTCCAAATTCTGAAACAATCAAAAGAATGAGAATAAAAAATTCTTTGGAAAACAACGGTGTTTAAACAACGATCTTGCCATGATGCTACATTGTGAAGATGAAAGCCAGGAGGATACATCCGACATTTGCAGCCCGATGCAATTCCCAAAAAGGAATTATTGCACTGCAATAAAAAAAAAAAAAATATAACTGAAAGTCAACTGGTGCTGCGTCAATCGAAAATAATTTACAATTTTGTCAAGTTTCAAGTTTGTCGCCTCGAGCGAGTAGTTATTTAGCGGAATTCAATGGCGTCCCCAGTTTTGCCAGATTGGCTCCACTTTTAATTTAAAATTTTAATTGTTTTATGAATAACTCCCTCAGTTTTGAAGTTATTTTACTAAAATTTTGCACATGACCGTTTTCTTAATATTGCCTAAAATGCATATCTGTGCTCTTGAGTTTTCTTATAAGGACTTTTGTTGGCTTACGCATCGGACCAATGTTGTAGTTGCAAGACTGTAGAAAAAGATTTCGCATGCTTGGCAGAGATTTCGCAGGTGGAAATAATACCATCGGTAAAGCTCATGACGTATTCCATATGGTATCACAGCTTTACTACTCTGTTATAAAATAAAGCTAAAAAGTTCCAAATAAAATAATGTAAAAACAAGTAAGAAAGTCTAAGTTCGGGCGGAACTGAACATTAAATACCCGGCGCAAGTCTTAAATATGTATATGATTTTCACCAAATTTACCGTTATATGAAAAGCGGCCCAAATTTTAGTCCAATTTGAACAATTTTCAACGCTTTGCTTTTACGTAGCAAGCACAATAACCATACGGAGTTTGGTACGAATTGGTAGAACGGTTACCGAGATACATATATGTGATCATAAGTGGGCGGTGCCACGCCCATTTTCCAAAATTTTATCATAAACGTATTTCTTGGTAAAGAATCGTTGCAAGCATCAAGTTTGAATAAAATAGCTTTAGTGTTTACTGATTTATCGAAGATTTCGTATTTCTCCAAATTACCGTTGCCCACATCCCATATGTGGGCGTGGTTATTGTCCGATTTTAAAAATTTTCGGCCATTTGGTATGCTGTAGTAAGGCTAACAACTGTGCGAAGTTTGGAAGAAATTGGTGCAGCGGTTACCAAGATATACACATGTAACAATAAGTGGCTACGCCCATTTTCCAAAAATTCATAATATTCTTATTTTTCGTCTAAAAATTATTGTAAATATCAAGTTTGAGTGAATAATCTTCAGTAGTTACCAAAATATCGAAGTTTTCGTATTTCTGAAAATTACCGTTATATGGGAGGTAGGCGTGGTTATTGTCATATTTTGCCCATTTGCAATACCGTCCGTTCTACGCCCGAAAGAAGTGCGTTAAGATATCTCAATTTTTACTCGAGTTATCGTGTGCACAGACGGACGGTCACCGCTTAATCGATTTCTCTATTCATTCTGATCGTTAACGTATTCATTTGTCTATATCTATCTCGATTCGTTTAGCCTGTTACAAACAACCGTTATGTGAACAAAGTTATAATACCCCGGTGCACAAGTGCGCTCGGGTATAAAAATGTTTTTTGATGTGTTACATTAGGGATGCTAATTTTTTCGATTTTTACGATCCCGGGATTTTCAGGATGTCGTTGGTTCAATCCCTGGATCCCGGGATCAGTCCCGGGAATTAGATATTTATTATTTTTCAACAAGTTAAATCGAAAAAATTTCATCAATATGGTTTGAGAAGCTCTCCTATCATATAATAAATAATAAGTAAATGGGCTTGGCACGTACTGGTTTATTTAAAGTGGAAATTATTTCATAAGTAACAAAACGAAAGACAGTAATTAAATATATATGCATTTAATAATACTTTAGCATGTACACATATGATGAAGTAACTTAAGTTATATCGAAAAAAGCTTGATGCAAAAAAGATAAGTCAAAAATTTATTTTCTGGTTCAAAGAAGTTCATATTACTAGTGGCAGAAATAAAAGAAGCGCCTTATTTCGACTAGTTTTATCTATATTCCTTTTGTTTATTCATTATTTAAATTCTTGCATTAAAGTCTACGTCATATTACATATAATTAAATGCATATAAATGGGCATTTGCCTGACGTCATGATTTTTTTAAAAAGACTTTATAATTTTTATATTTAATAAATTCAGTGCAATGTAAAACAAAAATATGGGTACCAAAGGAAAGAAAAATTCTGTAGAATTTAAAGCAATCGAAAACTGTGTTTCTCTTTGTGTTAGAATCCAACACAAAGTCACAAAAAAGTGCTAATACATATGTAGGCACTGAGTGTGAAGTTGAAATTGATTGAAAATGTGTATGTACCTACTGCAGAATTTTTTGGGTTCACAAGGAGGAATTGGAATGCCCCTTTAATCTATTTTATTTTTTTAAGCTTATAAAATTAGTCCTTAACATATAATTTTTTTTTTTTAAATAAGAATTGAAAAATTTCAAGGATATTCAAGGATAAATTTATAAAAGGGCAAAGGGTAGTGCCCACCTCTGATTATGACGCATTTCATCGAATCATCAGTT
>NW_023471864.1:0-4296 GCF_013731165.1 Rhagoletis pomonella
AACCACCCACAGCAACACAAAAATGCAGCATTTAGACAACTAATAAATCTAAATCTTTTGGCACCTGCGAAGAGTGCGGACGTGCTAAGCAAAACTGTGGTGTAGAGTGTAATAATACTCAAAGATAAAGTGATTCGTTTGTAAGATAACTTGTCCAGTGAACACGGAACTACAAGCGAATGCAGAAAGTAGAAAAATTTACATGCATAAAGTTTATTTGGTGAAATACTCATTTCGTACAAGTCAAATAGATTTAAAAAGCAATAAATAATCATAAACAAATACACAAACAACAAAGTAATAATCACCAACAAAAACCGCATAGCACCGAAGCAATACAGTTCCAGTTTTTACCTCCACTTTCATCAGCTGTTTGATCATCAGATGCTCATCTGACAGCTGTTCTGTCATCAGGTACACTTTCATAGGCTGTTCTTTCCCCTCATTTTGTGTCATACTGCTGCGAGCGCCATCTACCTGCGAGCTTTGAAAGCCCTTCTGCATGAAACTCAATATGGGTACGCGATCAACCAGTGTGAATACCAGAAACACGCGTACTAATCACCTATCGCCATCAAAATCTTCGGCTCAAACAGAAGAAGGGAGTAAAAATAAAAATGAACATCCTCCAACATGGCTCTTACGTATAGAGGCGAAGATGGAGAGTATAGTAAGCCAGTTGACAGCTGGCATGAAAGAGTTCGAGGAGAGGATGATGAAGAAATTTGGTGAGTTGGCAGCTGACGTACAAGCTGCCAAGAAGAGAGTTTCGAATCTGGAGGGTAGATTATCAAAAACAGAGCGTGAGTGTGTGGTGCTGGCTGACCTTAAGAAGGAGGTGCAGCTGTTGAAGTCAAGCATCGCAGAATATGAAAATGCCTCTGTCGCTAACGACATAATCATTAATGGCCTGCCCCAAATACGTGATGAGAATTTAGGTGAAATACTTAATGACATTTGTAAAGCGGTTCAACTGAATACTCCTCCCATTCGCGCAGCCTTTCGCGTAATCGTTAAGTTCGTCTCCTCGAGCGATCGATCACTACTCTTCATGGCGCTGGCAAAGTTTTATAAGGCGAATAAGAGAGGAATTACTCTTCGGGATATTGGACGTGACATTGATGAGCGAATACATATACATGAGAGTCTTTCTAGAAGTAACCGCGAAACTCTTCAGTTTGCCTTGCAGCTTAAAAAGCAGAAGCACTTGTCGTCGGTCTTCTCAATTCGCGGTAATGTCTTTGTTCGCGTTCAGTCAAAGGGAGATGCGATAAAAGTTTGCAACAGAGGTGATGTCGAAAGGATTGCGGCTGGCAGCTTATGACTTATTTCTATACATATATATTTTAAATTGCTACTACATCTCTTCTCAAATCCCTACTGTTCCTTTATCTATCTCTATACTTACAGTGAAAAATCTTTTTCTTATCTTGTTTTGTATTGCCATTGCACACATATGCATGTGAAATGCTCGTATGTGCTTGTAGTTGCCTCCCATCTGTTTACAATTAGTAATGGTGAACCCAGTTAACAATAAGGTCTGCAGTGTTGGTGAAAACCACAGTCTCTTGCTAGACATTTTATGCAAGCAAGCTCTAGGGTTGAATGTGGTCCATTTTAACGCACGAAGTCTCAGTGGAGATAAGTTGGACTACGTCAGAAGTGTTTTTGAGGAGTCCTTAGTTGACGTAATTTGTGTATCCGAAACTTGGTTCAGTCCCGATACTTGCGATTTTTACTACACCATTCAAAACTATAATATAGTGCGACATGACCGGAGTAATAAAAGAGGAGGAGGTGTGGCAATCTACTGCAAATCTAACCTAAAAATTCGACCTTTGACAGTATCCTCCAGTTCAGAAACGGAGTTTATTATTGCTGAAATCTCAGATGGTATAACAAGATATTAGTGTCGTGCGTTTATAATCCCCATAAAAGTAATTTGTTGGACTCGTTTTTTGCTGAAATGTCTATGTATTTAATTGACTATGAATTTTATGTTATTTGTGGTGATTTTAATGTGAACCTCCTACTGAATGATTCCTATGCTGTTAAATTACGTGAACATGTATCTACTTCTGGATTAGCAGTAGTGAACAAACTTTTACCTACGAGATTTTCCAATAACTCAAATCCTAGCCTACTGGACTACTTTATCACCTCTAGCCTTAATCATGTTCTTAAATTAGACCAGATAGGTTTTGTATCTGATCATGACGTAATTTTTTGCACTGTAAATGTGTTGTTTAATCGTCCTTCTGTTAGTGCCACGTTCATGTGTCGTGATTATAAGTCTATCAATGTTAATGAGCTGTCTCATGACCTGTCAAGAGTTAGTTGGGATGATTGTTGGTTCTGTGACACTGTGGATAAAAAACTTACCTTCTTAAATACAAATTTAACTAGTTTATTCAATACTCATGTTCCTCTTCGTACGGTTCGGGCTGTTAATGAATCTTGTCCATGGTTTAATAAAAGAGTACGCCGAGCTATAAGTAAACGTAACAAGCTACATGTAAAACGGAAAAAGGCAATGACAGTTTTTGCCTGGTCTCAATATAAAAGTGCTCGCAATAATGCCACTGCTATCGTAAGACAGGCGAAGCGTAATTACTGTAATGCCAAGCTGGACCCATCAATTCCGCCTAAGGTTTTGTGGCGCAACTTGAAAAATCTAAAGGTCCATGGAAGTTTGAAACCAGACTGTGGCTTAGATGCTAATGTTTTAAATGAATATTTCTCCTCTTCTGGGAAAAGTAATACTGCTCCTCAAACCTTGCGAACCTGTTGGACTCAGAGTAATATTGAAAAGGTATTTCAATTTGAGGGAGTTAGCGAAGGCGAAGTTCTGAGGGCTGTGTTTGGTATTAGGTCTGATGCTGTTGGTGAAGATGGTATTTCACTGAAGTTCATAAAACTCGCACTGCCATTCATTGTAGGTACGATTACTCACATAATAAATCATTGTTTTACGACTTCGTGTTTCCCCTCTGAGTGGAAAAAGGCTGTCATACTCCCAGTCGCCAAAAAGAGTGTGGCCATGAATCCCAGTGATTTTAGACCGATCAGCATACTGCCAGTGCTTGCAAAGGTATGTGAGTCATTAATGGCAGCGCAAATCTCGTCCTACATCCAGCAAAACAATTTATTATCACCGCTTCAGTCCGGGTTTAGGCCAAAACATAGTTGCTCCACTGCTGTGATGAAAATACTTGACGACATAAGGATACATTTTGACAATAATGACTTGACTCTTCTTTGCCTCTTAGATTTTTCTAAGGCATTCGACATGGTTAACCATGACCATCTTTGCAAGAAATTATAATTTTCCTTTAGGTTTTCGGACCACTCCATAAAATTTATGACGAGCTATCTTGAAGGCAGGCTACAAAAAGTAAGAAGCAAGAATGCCTGCTCTAGTTTTAAAACTGTCACAATGGGTGTCCCACAGGGGTCTGCCCTAGGACCTCTGTGGTCAGTATTTTTGTCAATGCTGTATTCTCTGTGTGTCAATTTGTCAATGTGCACGCGTACGCGGACGATATCCAGGTGTACTTGTCTAGTCGTGTTGGTCTTGTTGAGGATTTGTGTTTTAAAGTTAATAATGATTTGTCTGCTATTTCGCGATGGGCTAGTAATAATTGTCTATGTTTAAATGCTTCAAAGCCCCTTGTGTTGCCGATATGTAACAGCGAGGCACATGTTGAGAACATACCGGAATTGGTTATTGGTGGTAGTGTTATTAAGTTCAAAGACAAAATTAAAAATTTGGAATATGTGATAAACTCTAAGTTGACTTGTCTCGACCATGTTAATAGTGTTGTTAGTAATGTGTATGCCGTTTTGCGTAGATTGAAAATGTCCGCTGATTTTACTCCATTGGAAACAAGACGCAAGTTGGCAAAACAACTTATTGTGCCACATATAACTTACTCTGAGCTTATATATAGTAAGCTCGATTCCGTATCCTCTCACAAAATCAATGTCTTGTTTAATAACGTAACGCGATATGTATATGGTCTTAAGAAATTTGACCATATATCACTTTGGAAAAATAAGATTTTGGATTGCAGTATCGTGGACTACACTGCGGCCAGGAACTGCATATTTATCTATAAACTATTAGAATGGAAATCTCCAAGGTACTTATATGAAAAGCTTAAATTGAGTAAGTCCAGTAGACGTCACGATCTAATTGTCCCGAAATACACCTATCTTAGCTCGTCGAGATTGTTTTTCATCAACGCTCTGAGACTTTGGAATAATATACCAGAATCTGTCAAGTCTGTGTTAAAT